>NW_017297908.1:306525-315825 GCF_001594075.2 Trachymyrmex cornetzi | reverse complement strand
TTTTATATAATTTTATATAATTATATGTAAAATATTTTTTTTTCGGGTGAATATCATAACATGGAAAAGCGTTTGTTACAGTGTAACAAACAATTATTGTTTTATTAATAATTTTCTTATCTATCCTATTCCTAAATATTTATTCAAGATTAAGTTTTATACAAGTTGGTGCTGAAAAACAATACACATATATGCATAATGTGTACTGTTTTTTAAAAAATTCCTTTTATTATTTTACACTTATTTGTGTACATGTTACGGATGAAATAAGAACGAAAATTTTTTATGTAACGCATATAATTATTGATCTTGCTTTTCTATATAAAGACATTTTATGGTTATTGGTCATTATTGTTTATTTCAATGCACTGACTTTAGCCTGATATTTTATAACTTATCCATATGTAGTAACTGGATTTTATACCAGTTATAGTAACATGATGTAAGATCCAAAATATATATTTTACCAAGAAATAGAAGAAAATTTTATCTCATAATTATTTTAAAATCTCGTTCAGAATTTTGATTAACTTAAAATACTTAATTTTGAAATAATAAGTTATAACAAAAAATGATTCTAATAGTATACAAAATACAATAGAGATATATTTATTGACATGAAGGAAAATTATTCCTTTCGGATCTTATATTATTCATCTGAATTTTTCATCTCCGCTTGCTTTGAGATGAGATTCAGCAACGAATCGTTCGAATCGTTAAAAATACGTATATGGGCCTTGAATTTTATTAGATGATAATCGATTTAGTCATTTTCAGTTTATTTTTACATTAAAGTTTTATTCTTTATATTGTAATG
Organism: Trachymyrmex cornetzi; assembly: GCF_001594075.2. Taxonomy (NCBI): domain Eukaryota; kingdom Metazoa; phylum Arthropoda; class Insecta; order Hymenoptera; family Formicidae; genus Trachymyrmex; species Trachymyrmex cornetzi. The sequence continues at coordinate 315,008 of NW_017297908.1, read as the reverse complement.
TTTATATTAAGAAATTTAATCTAGTTTTATAATATTCGAAACTTTTGAAATCAAAACGCGTTGATGACTTAAAAATTTGTTTAATTTAAATTTATTTTTAGTCGAATATTTATATTTTTCGAATAAACGCGAATAGAAAATAAACACGACATTTATTCGTAATATTAATAGAATTATTATTGTCATTGTTGATAATTGTTCATATTAATATTTAGTCAATTTTATCAATATTATGGCCTCTTCGCGACGCGTTCGTGTTTCGCGCATCATACAAAAGCGTAAAATCTTATGCTTATTGCCGACGATGTTAGTCGGCAGCAGTTGGCAGTAAAAGGAGTATTTCTCCTTGTTGTCGATTTCTGGCATTTGAAACCAGAATGTTGGCTAGGAGCAACGAAAGGTGAGTTCAATTTGGCCAGAAGAAAGAAGAGATTCTATATGAAGGTATCCGGTAAAATATTGTTCATGCATGAATACGTATAAATGTGTATAAACATATATAAACACACAAATATTCATAAACATATATAATTATATATGAAATATGTCCATACATGTTCATACATCCTTCTTTCTTTTGTAAAATTATTTTTTAGTGTAATAGAAATAATAATAGTAATGTGAAATTTTTTTTTATTATATTATATTATATATAATAATACATAAGTAATTTTTTTACATTTCTTCAAACTTGATATTTCTTAAAACAAATAATGCGAAAATTACCTTTTTAATTATTTTTAATGTTTTTACATTACTATTATTATTTCTATTACACTAAAAAGCAATTTTACAAAAAAAGGAAGATGTATGAACATGTATGGACATATTCATATAAAATTATAAATGTTTATGAATATTTATACATGTATAAACATACTTAAATTATGTACAAATTTTTTACCGGGTGGGTTGGTGTGTAACACCAATCTAAGTTTTTAAAAGGTATGTGTGTATATAAATTGAATATTCGGGAGGGTAACTTGCTCGCAACTGCGAGTTTTTATATTTTTTGAATTACTTCTTATTTAAAGTACAAAAATAACCAGCGAACAACAGGGCTAATAAGAGCCAATGCGGATAATCAGGCGTATAAGTTTTGTAGACTTTTTAATCTACAAAACTTGCGCTTGATTATCCACATTACTCTCATTAGCTTTGTTATTTGTTAATTTTTTTGTATTTTAAAGATGGAAAATCTGTTTTACTTATTATTATTTATTATTTACTCATTTATTTAATATAATCGCATTAGGTTATTCCGCTGAATTTATCAGTACGCGATAAGACACGGTTAGGCATTAGCTGCGTTCAGCAGAGAAAGCAGCTTTGCAACTGTTATAAAATTCGTCGATATGATTGACTTATACATTTAAATCCATAAGGAACCAAAAGTAAAAACCAATCGTATTGAAGAGTTTTACAACATTTGCAAAGTTGTTTTCTCTACTGAACACAGCCATTAACGTAATATATTCGCGGTATTATTATGAAGTAATATAGGTAGGAATACACGGGTACACTGAAAGAAAAGATTGGTTGCTGCAGCAAATTAGATGGTAAAATATGGCATAACATTTTTAATTGGTTGCAACAGCCAATTTTTGGATGCTGTAGCCAATTGTTGGTTGTGTTAGCCTATCCGCAATGTCAGTATAGGATTTCGATTGGCTAACGCAACCAAAAATTAGTTGCTACAGTCGATTAAAAATGCTATGCCATATTTAACCATCTAATTTGTTGCAGCAACCAATATTTTCTTTCAGTGTAGAGATAGGCGAATAGGCACGAATAAATGAAAATACGGGTAGGTAGGAGAAGCATGGATAAGTAGGAAGAAACACAATCATTTTAAATTAAAAAATTAAATGATTACAAATAAAATGACACGTAAATAAATTTCGCGATCGGGTAATTAAATTTTATTTTAAAAATTAAAAATAAGTATAATGAGAGAATCTAAAAATATTACATTATAAATCTAATGGTAAACTGTGTGACATGTAGGTAGGGATACATAGACATCATATGTACATAATTGGAAAGTCGGGATTAAAAATTAAAATTTTTTAATTAATTTTAAATTTGATTTAATTATCAGCATCTCGTTCCAATTATCAAATATAAAAATAAATCAAATTATGTATAATTTTAAATTTCATTGAATTTTCAGTTCCCCTGAAATTAAATTTAATTTCTTATAAACTTCTGTACGTATACAAAGTATGTAACGCGTTAATATTATAATTAATTTTGTTATAAATAAATGTATGTATAATAGTACGTAATATAATATTAGGTACGTATTATAAAATTTATGTAAACTATGTCCAGGTAAATGCCATGTTTACTTTTGTAATTTGCACAATAATTACTAATTAATTATACATTTATTGGAATGTTTATAACCGTATATATTTATTCAATACATGTAACATTTATCTTGCCGTAGTACATCAAATTTTTTGTTGCTTTATTGATGTAAATTACACGAAATCGATGAAACATATAATAATAAAAATTACTGATTTTTTTTAATTTATTGATTTAATAAGTTTGATAAATATTTAATTTTGAAACCTTTTTAAATTTGGATTTTATTTTAAATATCAAAAAGTCATTAATAGTTTTAAGTAACTTATAATTAAAAAATTGATGTGTAGAATAATCGTAAATTTTTCTTCATATTTATTAGTAAACAAATTTATTAAATAAGTCATAAAGATTGGAGCTTTGAGTGAATTAATGATTAAATATTAACTTCTTTCTTGCTTTTTGACATTTACATTTTTAACATTACAGAATTATAAGTATATGTTAGTAATCATTTTATTATATGCAAGGCCTCATCGCTGTCTCTCGCATTAGATGGACGCCAGTAATTGCGTGGTTTATATTGATGGAAAGTCGAAATTATTTTCATCGTGGAGAGTTATTCCTCGTCGCTTTTCGTGTAGTCATTCGCGAAGTCTAGTTTGGCGTCGTGCTTCGGAGATTCTTGTATAGGATCGGAATTAATCCTGAATTTTCTCGTCTGCAGGTTCTGGAAGTAATAATTTTGTCAATGAGTCAATGACAATTGCTATATATTTTGAACTCATGTTGCGAAATTAATTGAGTAGTATTTTAGCATACAATTTTCGTAGCTTCCTTTGTTTTATTAAATGTTCTCCCACTAATAATGATAATGTTAGTACTGTCTTAATAACAATAGGAATTTAGTATTTAATGATTATTGGTTTAAATTCAAATTATTAAGCAAATAAGTTTAAGTTTCGTATAAATAATTTGTTTATTTTTCAATGATTGCTTTAACAAAAATATGGTTACGAATGTGTATATTTAATTTTCTAACTGTTATTTTTTAAATCATTTTTAGGTATTGGACATCCCGCTATTCCAGAATATTATTAATTATTAATTTATATATATGTATATATACTTTTCTAGGATAAAATACATGTAGATATTATGAGATTATATTTAACAAATTTTATCTTTGTCGACTTAGATAATTTTTACTAAAATATTTTATATTCTTTTAACAATATTATCGTGATTGTATGAATTTAATTAAAAATGTATGGGTACAAAAAATTCGAGATAAGTCGAATGAGTACCCTCATATTAACGGGATATTAATAATTAAAATTTTTGAAAAATATGGAAAAATAAAAAATGTTAAATTTTATATAATAAATTTTTGTGTATAAAAGTACAGTTCTTTAAAATCCCGTTCTTATCTGGTTCGACTTATCTCGAACAGTTGATACCCGAGAAACTTTTGTATCCATACGTATAATAAATTACAATAACGCATGTATTTTATTATTATTAAATATATTCCTTTTCGTAACCACTATTCCATAAAGAAATCATTCTATCCGATTATTTTCAATAAGAGATGATTTTTAGTGTTGTATAGCAGAAAATATTTTCTCGCGAAATTTAATATTATATTAAAGATGCAATAAAAATGATAATTGTAATTGACATACTACTCAAATTATTACTATCGTAAGTAGTCTGAAACATTCGGGATGCACATCCTCCTGTAACAAGATTACTAGTATTTGACGGATGCTTAACTTTTCTTTGCAAATGGATCTTGTGAATTTGACTCGGAATCGGAATACATTGGCTGCGTTCAGCACAAAAAGCAGCTTTGCAACTGTTGTAAAATTCTTGAATATGATTGGTTTATACATTTAAATCCAATGAGGAACTATAAGGACAAGACCAATCATATTGAAAAATTTTACAATAGTTGCAAAGCTGCTTTTTCTGCTGAACGCAGCCATTGAGTTCGCTCTCCACTATGAAGATTGTCCTTCTTTGCATCGGATACTAACCCACGTACCACAGGGCGGAGGGATCTTGATATGATCAATTTATTGGTATAGTTGAAAACGATTGGTATAGTTGAAAGTGCTGTCGTAAATATATTAATGACTTTTTATCGCCATATTAATAAATTATGTTTATTAAATTATTGGTTTAAACAAATGTATGTTATTGGTTTAAAAAAATTTATGTTATTGTATGTATTTTCGATGTTTTCGTATAATCCCTCATTGCTAAAATTTGTGAATTATATTCCTATATTATCATTTTTATTATAATTTGAACAGCATTTATAATTGTACATTGTATTCTAAACAATTATTATAATTGTAATATTGAATTGTATAAGTTTATTACAATAAAAGATAATATAAAAAAAGTTATTGTATTATGATTAGCAAAAAATACAAACAAATAAAAATTAAAAAATAAATTAAAAATATACTTACCTGCAAAAACAAGCTACTAAATTTATTAATAGCTCATTTTTTTACGGGTGAGTATACTTACAAAGAAAAGAGGACTGCCGATAAAATCGGCGGGGGTGGTGGAGGGGCTCTAGCTCGTTTTTGCTAAATTAAATCTTAATTTAACGATATGTGATTGAAAAGTTTGAAATCTATTCGAAAATTATAATTGCTAGTAATTAGTGATTATAGAAATTTTGGAATATATTTACATACTATAGTAATTATGTTTGATAAAAACGAGCTAAAAATTTGTACATAAAAACGTAACTTGTGTTGTCTCAGGTGAAGACAACAAAAAATTTGAAACCAGATCCGGTGACACTGTGAGACTTAGCGAATTATTAGACGAAGCTAATAAAGGCCCAAATGATTCTTCACAAAAAGCACGCATGCTTAGAGCTTTTTTTACCCTTTTTTAAAAAGTTTGTATAAATAACAAGAATCGGTAACATAACTGATACAATTTATTTAAAATCAAAAATATAAAATAGGTTCCAGGAAATTATTTAAAATACAAAATCGATAAAAAAACTGATACAACTTACTTAAAACAAAAAAATATAAAATAAGTTCCAAAAACTTATTTAAAATATTAAATAAGAAATAGGTCAGAAGAAATTATTTAAAATAATAAATATTAAATACCGTTTTAATTTTTTCTTTATATATAATACAACATCAATATGGTTCGGTAGAGCACTGTAATTTCGTAAAATTTTCATCATAGCCGATTTTTCGGTTTTGCAAATCATGCCATCTAAATGACATAATGAAGTTGGTATCGAAGTCATCGGGAACGAAAAGATTTTTTCTATATCTGTCGTCTCTTCCATCGAAATCCCTAACAGTCGGCCGAATAAATCGCGTTGCATGCGAACTTCTTGTACTTTATGGTTGATTGTTATTTTTTGCTTTTTATTACAAGTTGTAAAATTGATTATTTTATTCTGCTTTATAACAGTTTCAAATCTGCGATCATCTTGTGCGCACTCGGAAAGAAATTTGTCTCGCAGTTTCTGTCCTTTTTTTTCAACATTAAGAAGAAAATCAGCCACGGCTTCAGGGGCACAGCGACCAGTTTTTATATTATATAATAAATCATTGCTCATTTCAATGCTATCGAAAGGATTCACATTTTTGTTCATTACATTAATAAATTTAAGTAAATGAGCAGAATCTTTCATTATTTGATTTTTTTCTAAACTAGAGGTCGCATCCTGAATTTTTTTTAATCCGCTAAGGTCAAATACATACGAAATTATTGTCGATCTTAAGCCATGACTCCTTGCCCATCATTGTTGAGCACTTATCGAATTAGTAAAATGCCTTATTCCTGTTAATCTTCTCGCTGCATCGGCATTTATGGTTTGTTCTAGTGTTAAATCTACTGGCATGCGCGAGAAAGAATTAGACGTTCTCTTTATTCCAAACATCCCTCTTTTAAACTCTTCGGCAAGTAGCTGATGCTTTTGCTCGACTGTCAACAATTCATCAACAAATCATCATGATACTTTAAGAGCCAACGTGCATAATTATTTTGATTAAACATAAAAAACAAATTGCATAACTTAGGAATTATAAAACTTTCTATTCGACTATTTCGTACTTTTCTCGAAAACTCACACTGAAAAAAAAAATTTGTTATACGGACAAAATGTTTATGGTTGGTTTATCCAATGGTTGATTCAACCATTATTTAGTTGCACTTGCGAATATATAGTTTATTTATGTCAACCATCTAAGTTGAAATGATTAAATCGATTCAACTAAATTATTTTGATAGAAGTACCAGTAGAATTTATTTAATTTCGAGTGGTATTTAGTTATTTTCCGTAATATATTTGTTTAATTTCGAAGTATCGAATTGACTAAACAATGCCGAGAGAATTGATAAATATTGTGTATTTTCAATCAAACGATGAAGTTACATATGACAAAATTTTTGTTAAAATAAACAACAGATTTCGTCAAGTTTTAATTTTTAAAAGAAACAAAAAGTTTTGTTCATCTTCCAAAACTTTTTGATGGATGAACCGAATGCGATTCAAAATTAACTAAATTAATTATTTATTACAATTTCTAGGTTAAATAAACACTCGGTTGATTTATACATGGTTTAGTTGAAAATAAATATTATTTTTCTCTAAAGAAATGATTAAATATCACATCATTGTATAACATCAACTGTTCGACGTGTTTCCTTCAATTAAATAAAACTGATAAAATATTATATATTTTCAACCGAACGATTGAATTAGGTATAATAAAATATTTGTTGAAACAACCAATAGGTTTATCAACTTCAATTTTTAAATATAACAATAACTTTTGTATTATCTTCAAAAATGTTTTGTTGAATGAACAAAGCGCGATCCAAAATCAAATAAATGAATTATTTGTTAAAATTTCTACACTGAGAAACCCATTTAGTTGAATCAATTAATTTCTTGTTTGGATATGGGCAAACAAATCCTTTGTTGATACAATAAAATAATTTAGTTGAAGCCAAACATTTGATTATTGTAAACAACTTTATCAGATGTCAATATATATCAGAAACAAGTGAAATGTTACAATAACCAAATGCTTTGCTTCAACTAAATTATTTTATTGCATCGATTAATTTCTTGTTTGGATATGGGCAAACAAATCCTTGGTTGGTTCAACTAAATGGGTTTCTCAGTGTAGGCTAAATAAAAACTCAGTTGATTCATATATGATTTAGTTGAAAATAAATATCATTTTTCTTTAATATAGGTAATCAAACGTAATTTTATCCTTATAAAAATTTAGTATCATCAAACAATTAGTATCACCAAAGTTTATTGTTTAATGGTACTAAATTTTTGTAAGGATAAAATTATAATATATTTGGTTATATTAAACAAAATATTTAGTTGAATCTATTTTTTTAGTAACAAAATTTTAATCCCATTCCTAATTTAAGGATATTCGTCGCAAGAACGACTGTGTTTCTTTTACAGTTTAATACTGTGGTAAATTTGTGTAGTGATCAAAATTGTGTTAATAGAAACATGGCAAACATTGTTCATTCGTGGAGAATGAACAATGTTTGCCATGTTTCTATATTAACATAATTTTGATGAAATTTTCGAAAACGCATATGCGGTATCGACGGGATTCGAACCTAAGACCTCTGTGAGTTGGTAACCTAACACGCTAACGCTGAGCTATAATCGCACGCTGTTAGAATAGTTTTAAAACTGATTGTTATTTGTCCCGTCCGAAAAACATTTATATCATTGATTCAAGTAATCGTATTGTCAATCCAACTCATTCTTTAATTAAAATTCTGAAATACTAATCTGAATAATTCTCACAATTTAAGAAAAAAATATGGTCAGTTTTAATAAATATTTAGTTCAATACTACGAATTAAATATTTATTAAATATAGAGATATATTATTTGTGGTACAAGAAATATTTAGTCTTCATTTAACAATTTTTTTTATTAAGTAAATATTTATTTACCGTAAGTAAATGTTTAGTTGCACTCAGAGAAATCATTTTGTACGTACAATCAAAATTTTGTTAACATTTTATTAGTCATACATTAACAAAATTTTGGTTGTACAAAATGATTTCTTTAAGAATGTAGGCAGTATTATTTATAATTATAAAGATATTGGAAGGTATAACTCATTATT
>NW_017297908.1:295795-305145 GCF_001594075.2 Trachymyrmex cornetzi | reverse complement strand
TTTTAGTGTTTATTAATAAATTTTTAATGAAATTTTTAATTATTAATAAATTGATTGTTACACATTAAATCCTGTGTCGGCTCTAATAGACATTGAAAGATTTTTATGCAGATTATTTCTAGAGAGCCTTTATCTTTTATCTATTGTTACAATAAATTGTTAATTAAATTTATAAATTCTTCTTAATTGACTTCTGACACTTTAATAATAGTTTCTCAAGTCCCCCTTGATTAATCAAATAAATTGTCAGAAATGCTCTAAAATATGTACGGTGTGAAAATCAAAAGAAAAGCGATCGGTGCTGCGCCGCGCGCCGAAATACGCTCTTGCACTTCGCACCCGATTTTCTCATAATCTCTTCTACTTTAACTTCTGACACTTTGCACATACTTTGCTCTATACGTAAACAGTGTAAATTCAAATTGTCAGAAGTTTTCTTTAAAATGTAAATTTTCCGATATTTTTCGCAACTTTGGCAGCTTCTGACAACCTTTTAGCTTCCACTTACCCTTCTGACAATTTTTTTACTGCTTTTTCTCATGATCTTCGATGTCTATGTAAATTTTCAGCCGTGCACATCGACAGTTTTTTTAGTTGGACAATTTACACGTTTGATCGTCCGCCCACGCATTTACCTTCCAGCACGCCTTCTGACGGTCGGGCTTCGCTGGCAGCAATCGAACATTTTCCAGGTAAAATATTTCATGCACCGAGGCATGTCGCACCCCATGTAGCCAACTCTTAGACTATAACGCTATAAATTTCAAACGTTTCGACTTACAAAGTCTTTATCAGTGATAATAAAAAAACGTATTTATATAACCCTTTACAATGTCAACGAACTTACATATGATACATAATAAAAATTATCGCTTTAAGCTAATCTTATATACTTATTCCTGCGTTAAGATATTACCGATCAAAATAGGTATCCAGTCTGAAGTTTGAAAGTTCATAATTGTAAAATTATATTTAACTAGTTCTTCGGTTGTTATCGAAAATCAGCTCGGTCAACAATTTCATAAAAAACGTCAGTCCGATCGAAGATTTCTTCAACGACTATCCTACTATATTCTGTACATACAATTAAATGTCAATATATGATTAAATAATTACTATAATTAATTTAATAGTGTGGTGAGAAGTTATTTTTCCACTTACGTTAATTTATACAGAATAGTCAATTGAATCAAAAGCAAAAATTGTGTTGACAACAGTGACTAGAAAAAATACATAGATATCACTAACGTGAACCCCTTCGCTTGAATATGTTGCTCATATAGAAATCAATATTAGAATGTCGCTATTCTCTTCGAAAGATAGAAGATAACGAAATGAAATATGTATATAATACAGCAACGACAAATATATCAAGATATTCTCGAGGTTCGCATCTCATATTCTATTGACGAACCTTTAAAGAATTTTTTTCCTCCTTTTGCTATGTTACAATTGTATTTTTGATATAGCATCAAGAATATTACTTCTATATATGATAGGATTTATGTAGAAATGAATTATCCAATTATCTTAAAATACGGAAATATTACATTAAAGACAATTACTACAAAGATTGTGGAGGTACAGAATACAGATATTAAATATGCACAAGTAAGTAGAAAATGTCGATGATGAAAAATTTTACCGTTGAAAAGTATATAGTGTCATAAGTCTACAGACATTCTACAGTGTACTCTTCTAGACTATAACATTTCTGCATCTTATTTATCATACAATAGAGATTCTTACCGTATCTTACTTCTCATACAACAGAGATCAAGTTAAAATTATCTCGAGAACAATGAACATTGTCCGAAGATTTCCATAATTACTAACGAAGTTAATGACACGCATTGTATAATTGATTTTTGTCATATATACCTCTTTTGCTTTTTTTTTCTTTCCTTACGCAATTAAACTTCGTACAATGAACATTCCGAAATTGACATATTCAATCGTTATGATATCTGGATGTTTTCGACCGCAGTCGTGGACAACTTTATTTAAAAAAACAGTTTATAATATCTATAGATTGTACGTAATTGCTATGATGTGTACGTTTACAATGTTGCAAATTATTGACCTTGTTTTATGTGTCGACAATACTAATGATTTGATAAGCAATCTAAATATAACGCTAGCTACATTAACTGCATGCTACAAAATATTTATTTTGAGTATAAATCATGAAAATTTTGTAACACTAGTTAATTACCTTACTGAAGAGCCGTTTAAACCATTAGATTCGGAGGAGATGAAAATTCTACGACAATATAATAAAATATTACGGTAAATGTTTTATAATTAAATAATTTTTAATCTGTTTAAGTTAATTTTTTTAAGATTATTTCATTCATAATTATTTCAGTTATTATTTTATAATATTTTTATGTACACACATGAACATATATAAGTATTTTTAATGTAGATATTAGATGTAACTTGATTTAAAAAGTTATTTATTGATAACTAGAATTATTAAAAATTTGCACATAAACATTTATGTATTATTCAATAATAAAAAAATTTTTTTTTCCATAATAAAATAAGGTTAATTAGCCATATTACTACCAAATAACATCATATTGTCTGTTACAAAAAATAAAAATGAAGTTTCTTCAAATCTTTCAAAGTTCAAATATTTTATAGTTCGCATTAGAAATAATATAGATGTAACATTTTAATCACACTTTTCAGAAACATCACATTACGGTGCATAACATTTGTAGCGATAGCATGTACGTTTTTCATTTTGTCTTCGCCATTTACTGACTTTAGACACAAGAAATTAAAGTACAGGGAATGGATACCATTTGATTATTCATCTCATGTGGTATTTTGTTTTGCATACGCTCAAAAAATGGTAACCGTATGTCATAGCGCCCTCGTAAATGTCGCAATAGATAGTCTCATGTGCGGATTCTTGATACACATATGTTGTCAAATTGAGACCTTGGAATACCGCTTAAAAAAATTTTTGGACAACCAACTTCTTCTGAGTTATTGCATATGCCATCATACTCGAATTTTTGAGTTAGTTATCATTTAAATGCCAGAAAATTATATATCATTCAGCATTGCTACTATGTGTGAGTTATTTAACAAAACTGTGGTGGAAATTATATATCTTCTTAATTTTTATTTTTATTGATTATAAAGAAAAATTTTAAAAATTCTATACATTTTTGGAATAGCTAATAATAGCATTGCAAAATCATCAAAATATATTATATTATTTATACTGTTTACTATTCATATTGTCTTAAATATAATTGCCTACTATAATTATTTATTGCATACTGATTTCTACCATGCTTTTATCACGAGTTTAGTATTAACATTATTATTATTACTTTTTTAATACTTTAATCTGTTAAAAATAGAAATTATAAGGCTCAATAGAATAAATCAATGGGAAAATGTTTCAAAAGCCAATATGAGCCGACACAAGATGTCAGTGTGCAATGATAATAATTTATTATAAATAAACTAAATTTAAACTAAATTTAAACGTTTCGACCTATGATCAAGGTCCTCTTCAGTATTATAAATAAGATTCATATTATAAATAGGTAACGCAATGTATTATACAAAGTATAACAAAGAATAACCTAAGAACCGTGGTTAACTCTGTACGTTTGAAGTTGTACTTTCAGTTTGTGATTCATTAAACCGATCAATTTAATGGATCACTCAATTGCAAGGTCGCTGAACAGTCATATCTTTCACTCATTAAATTTGACACTTTAATGAGTATGATACTGACTGCGGGATTTACAACTCCACCACATTATATGGCGCTACAAGTTCTTAGGTTATTCTTTGTTATACTTTGTATAATACATTGCGTTACCTATTTATAATATGAATCTTATTTATAATACTGAAAAGGACCTTGATCATAGGTCGAAACGTTTAGTTTAAATTTAGTTTATTTATAATAAATTATTATCATTGCACAATGACATCTTGTGTCGGCTCATATTGGCTTTTGAAACATTTTCCCATTGATTTAATCTGTTAATTAGTTCTCATATATATGTCATGAATTAGTTTATGATTCTTGGTATTCCAATCACAATTTTTGCAATAATATTGATTTTTGTACCCTTTAAACTACCTTAGACTCTTTAAACTATTATTTGCTTGATATATACAAATATTATGACTTTATGTAAACAAAATCTTGATAGCAGGTTTGCGCAGATAGTGAATACAAAATTTAATAAAATAATCGGATTTCAATTTATGGCGACTATGGTGACATTTTGCACACTGTTGTATCAACTGACTAACTCAACTTTACATGCGGATTATTTTTCGTTAATTCTATACACAAGCTCTATATTAATACGGATATTTATTTATTGCTGGTTTGGAAACGAAGTCAAATTAAAGGTAGATCTAAAACGGGTTATTAGAAACAATAAATACATAATTATATTACATATTATATTCCACAGAGTCTTCAATTAGTAGATAGTATTTTTCAAATGGAGTGGCTAATCATTGACAATAGTGTAAAAAAGAGCTTATTAATAATTATGAAACGTGCAATGATACCCATTGAAATTTCTACTTTACATATCCTGACTATGAATCTGGATTCTTTTGTAACGGTCAGTATAAACATTTACCTCAATGTATAAAATATAATTTGCTTAAATAATTTTAAAGTACTTAAAAGTTTTGTTACTGCTTATAACAGTGCACCATACAATATATTTAATTATCAATAAATAAAACCTATCAGTTTTATAAATTTGCATGTATAAATCATTATTGATCTATATATAAATATTATTGTACGTGTAATAATTACAAGTGTCTTTTATTATTTCAGTTGCTTAAAACATCATATTCTGTTTATAATTTACTAACGCAAGTGCAACAAAATAAAAATTAAAAATTAAGCAAAATGAAGCGTATTTTAGTTGCGCGTAACAATTATAAATAAATTGTAGTAAGATTGTAATAATTCTAATATTTATTCTATTAATTATGGAATAGTTGTAAAAAAATACATACATATGTATATGATATCGTCTTTTATATTATATTTTGGAAGTATTTTTATATGTATAATTTACCGAAAAAAATATATAAATGTTACAAAATTTAAATTTGATCGCAAAAGTGATATTTGATATGTGACATATGACATTGTCTTTTATATTTTGGAAGTATTTTTACATATATTACTAAAAAATATAGAGGAAAGTCGCCGATACTGACATAGATCTCCTAAAGTGACACCCCCTTATTTCTCAGAAACTATAAACTATTACACTTTATTAATACGTATAAAATCATGAACTGTTTAGCTAATTAAAGAAGTACAAACTTATAATTCATATATTTTTTGTGGCATATTTCTATACTTAAATTAGCTAAAAATCAATTCTATGAATCTGAGAAGAAAATTCTTACGGTGTTCTTTTGCAAATTGCGTAATTAAAATAATAGTGACTGTATTATTGATGATATTATGTCATTTTAAATGTTTATAGCTTCATAAATTAGTTTTCTTTACAGAATAGGACATATCTTTATTTAAAGAATAGGAATGTTGGTATTAATGCCTACTGTGTCAGTTTTGGAGCACATTTTGTCACACACTTATTTTTATACTATCTGATAAAAGACACTTTTTACTTTGTACTTATGTTTTTAAAGTTGTATTTTTACTTTTGTTTAAGAAATATTGTCTAAAAACAAAATGGTGTGTCGGTACCGGTAACCTTCCTCTACATAAATAATGTTACAAAATTTAAATTTGATATTGTCACATTCTTTGTACTTAAAATGTACAAATTTTATATTTACATATTACTGTAATCGGTTTTGAAATATGTAATACCTCATAAACATATAGATTTTACTTTAATATCTTTATGCGGAGTGACTAGAAATCTTTCTCGTAAAAAAATCATGTGATGCTCTTAAAAGAAAAAATTGCATGATAATATCACACAAATTTAATTATTATATTAAATTCTTTTGTCTGTATGACAATAGACTTACAAATAGTGACAAATACATAGATATCACTAACGTGAACTCCTTCGCTTGAATATGTTGCGTGTATAGGAATCAATATTAGAATGTCGCTATTCTCTTCGAAAGATAGAAGCTAACGAAATGAAATATGTATATAATACAGCAACGACAAATATATTAAGATATTCTCGAGGTTCGCATCTCATATTCTATTGATGAATCTATGAAGAATTTTTTTCCTCCCTTTGCTATGTTATAATTTTGTTTTTGATGTAGCATCAAGAATATTACTTCTATATATGATAGAATTTATGTAGAAAAAATTATCCAATTATCTTAAAATACGGAAATATTACATTAAAGACAATTACTACAAAGATATTCTGGATATGTTAAATATGCATAAGTAAGTAGAAAATATCAATGATGAAAAATTTTACCGTCGGAAAGAATATAGTACTAAGACTATAGACATTCTACAGTACTCTTCTAAACTGTAATATCTCTGCATCTTATTTCTCATACAATAGAGATTCTTACTGTATCTTACTTCTCATACAATAGAGATCAAGTTAAAATTATTTCGAGAGCAATGAATATTGTCCAAACATTTCCATAATTACTAACAAAGTTAATTACACGCATTATATAACTGATTTTTGTTATACATATCTTTTTTGCTTTTTCTTCTTTCCTTACGCAATTAAACTTCTACTCGTACAATGAATATTCTGAAATCGACATATTCAACCGTTATAATATCTGGATGTTTTCGACCGCAGTCGTGGACATCTTTATTTAAAAAGACAGTTTATAATATCTATAGATTGTACGTAATTGCTATGTTATATACGTTTACAATATTGCAATTTATTGACATTGTTTTATATGTCGACAATGCTAATGATTTCACAAACAATCTAAATATGATGCTAACTATATTAGCTTCATGCTACAAAATATTTATTTTGAGTATAAATTATGAGAATTTTGTAACGCTAGTTAATTATCTTACTGAAGAGCCGTTTAAACCATTAGATTCGGATGAGATGAAAATTTTACGACAATATAATAAAATAATACGGTAAATATTTTAATTAAATAATTTTTAATTTGTTTAATTTAATTTTTTAAATATTATTTTATTCATAACTATTTTAGTTATTATAATATTTTTATGTGCAGACATGAATATATATAAGTATTTTTAATGTAGATTTTAGATGTAATTTGATTTAAAAAGTTATTTGTTGATAACTAGAATTATTAAAAATTTGCACATAAACATTTATGAATTATTCAACAATAAAAAATTTTTTTTCCATAAGAAAATAAGGTTAATTAGCAATATTATTGCCAAATAACAACATATTCTTTGTTACAAAAAATAAAAATAAAGTTTTTTCAAATCTTTTATATTTCAAATATTTTATAGTTCGCGTTGGAAATAATATAGATGTAACAATTTAATCACTTTTCAGAAACAACACATTACGATACATAATATTAGTAGCGATGTCATGTACGCTTGACATTTTGTATTCGCTATTTACTGACTTTAGACACAAGAAATTAACGTACAGGGAATGGATGCCATTTGATTATTCATCTCATGTGGTATTTTGTTTTGCATACGCTCATCAAATGGTAGCCGGATTGCATGCCGCTATCGTAAATGTCGCAATAGATAGTCTCATGTGCGGATTCTTGATACACATATGTTGTCAAATTGAGATCTTGGAATATCGCCTAAAAAAATTTTTGGACAACCAATTTATTCTGGATTATTGCATATGCCATCATAATCGAATTTTTGAGTTAGTTATCATTTAAATGCCGGGAAATTATATATCATTCAGCATTGCTACTATTTGTGAGTTATTTAACAAAACTGTGGTGAAAAGTACATATCTTCTTAATTTCTATTTTTATTGATTATAAAGACAAATTTTAAAAATTCTATAAAATTTTGAAATGACTAATAGCATTGCAAAATCATCAAAATATATTTTACTATTTATTCTGTGTACTATTCATATTGTTTTAAATATAATTGTCTACTGTAATTATTTATTGCATACTGATTTCTATTCATGCTTTTATCACGAGTTTAGTACGGACATTTTTATTAGAGAGAGTACTTTATTAATACTTTAATTAATTCTCATATATATGTCATGAATTAATTCATAATTCTTGGTATTCCAATCATAATTATTGCAATAACATTGATCTTTTTACCCTTTAACTACTTTTGGACTCTTTAAATTATTATTTGCTTGATATATACAAATATTATGACTTTATGTAAACAAAATCTTCATTGCAGGTTTGCTCAGATAGTGAGTATAAAATTTAACAAAATAATCGGATTTCAATTTATGGCGAGTATGATGATATTTTGCTCAAGTTTGTATCAACTGACTAAATCAACTTTAAATGTTGATCAGTTTTCGTTAATTCTATACACAGGCTGTATGTTAACGCAGATATTTATTTATTGCTGGTTTGGAAACAAAGTCAAATTAAAGGTAGACCTAAAACAGGCTATTAGAAACAATAAATATATAATTATATTACATATTTTATTCCACAGAGTCTTCAATTAGTAGATAGTATTTTTCAAATGGAGTGGCCAGTCGTGGACAATAGTATACAAAAGAGCTTATTAATAATTATGAAACGTGCAATGATACCCATTGAAATGTCTACTCTATATGTCCTGACCATGAATCTGGATTCCTTTGTAACGGTCAGTATAAACATTTACCTTAATGTATAAAATATAATTTGCCTAAATAATTTTAAAGTTTTATTGCTGCTTATAACAGTGCACCGTACAATATATTTAATTATCAATAAATAAAACCTATCACTTTTATAAATTTGTTTGTATAAATTATTATTGATCTATATATAAGTATTATTGTATTTGTTATAATTAGAAGTGTCTTTTATTATTTCAGTTGCTTAAAACCTCATATTCTGTTTATAATTTACTAACGCAAGTGCAATAAAAATAAAAATAAAAAATTAAGCAAAATGAAGTGTATTTTAGATTAAGTTGCACATAAGAATTATAAATAAATTATAATAAGATTGTAATAATTCTAATACTTATTCTATTCATTAGGAATAGTTGTATAGAAATACATATATATGTATACATCATCGTCTGTTATATTATATTTTGGAAGTATTTTTATATGTATTGGGTATGGGAATAATTTTCCGCCCTTTTTGAAAAGAAAAAGATGTGTTTATTAAAACAAATCTATATAAGTGAGTTTATTCAAAGTATGCTCCTTCGGTAGCGACAACTTTCTCCCACTTTTCCGGTAATAAACAGA
>NW_017297908.1:293817-295640 GCF_001594075.2 Trachymyrmex cornetzi | reverse complement strand
TGGGGCAGAATTTCCCACTTTACTCCTTCCAAGTATTTCTTGACCGGTTTTGCAACGTGTGGTCTAGCGTTGTCATATAACAGAATCAGCTTGTTGTGCCTATTGTCCCATTCTGGTCGTTTTTCTTTCAAAGCTTGGTTTAAACGTATCAGTTGTAGTCGGTAACGATCGCCAGTGATGGTTTCGGACGGTTTGGCATTGATGGACCTGGCATCACCCATGCTTTCAAGCGTTTAGGGTTATCGTAGTAGATCCATTTTTCATCGCCAGTTACGATACGATGTAGAAAACCCTTCCTTTGTTGTCGTTGACGAAGTATCTCGCAGATGACCAAACGTTTTTCCATGTCTCTCTCTTTCAATTTGTATGGCACCCAATTTCCTTCTTTTTGCACCATTCCCATTACGTGTAGACATTTTCCAACAGTGGATCTATCAACATTTAACTCTTTTGACAACCTATCGAGCGATAAACATGAATCTTCTTCGAGTAATGCTTGCATTTCTGCATCTTCAAATTTTTTCGGTGCACCTTCGCGTTCTTTGTCACGCACGTCAAAATCACCACTGTTGAATCGCCGAAACCATTCTTTACAACTGCTTTTCGATGGAGCATGCTCACCGTAAACATCTACGAGCAAACGATGCGATTCTGCAGCACTTTTCTTTAAAATAAAATAATGGAGTAAAACTTCCCGCAAACGTTACTTTTTTGGAATAAATTCCGACATCTTCAACGCAAAAAAAGTTACTCTTTTTTACGCTTCGAACGAATGCCAACTATTGGGCTCAAAAGTTTGAACATAAACCTTTCAAACACGTGTTGCCGTTCTATCAAACACACAAACAATGCTAGTAACGACATCTTTCTATAATGGGCGGAAACTTATTCCCATACCCAATATAATTTACCGAAAAAAATATATAAATGTTACAAAATTTTAATTTGTTATCGCAAAAGTAATATTTGATATGTACAATTTTTAATCCATTTATATGTATATTATCATAATCAGAGGAAAAAATGTAATACCTTTTATAAAAAGCATTCATATATCATTAATTTTATTATATAGATATATAACTTTTTTTAAATCTGCCCACTTTGCCTCATGGGGTAAAGTGAGATAGATGTTGAATGTTTATCTAAATAATGAATTTTAATTTCGAACAAATTAAGGGTAAAGAAAACGGAATTATTGTAAATTTTCATAAATAATGAATGTATCGATATATTTATTTCAACTTAATATTTATTACAACATCAGTTTTAATTAGATTTGGAAATTTTAGGTGTAGCATAATACTTGGTCCGACGCTAAGCAACAACCAAACTCAACCATGCTGTCTATTGTCAAAGAATCGTATCATGCCTATAGACGTTCCTAAGTGAACTATCTTGAAATTATGTTCCTGCCTTCACTTCTCGTGGAATATAGAACCTATCAAGTTAAAGTTAAAAACTTAAAAAAAGTTAAACTTAAAAAAAAAAGTATTGTTTAAAAATTGTCAAAGTTACTGATAAAAGAGCTCGTAACATACATTATACAAACAAACTCGTTTTATACAAGTATTTTTTTCATTTGAACAAAGGATAAAAATGCATATCTTAAAGTTGACATTTTTTATCGTTACGTTTGTTGGATGTTTTCGACCGTTATCGCGGTGGACATCGCTATTTATGCGTGTTATTTACAATCTCTACAGACTATTTATAATTACCATTTTATATATTTTCGCTTTTTTACAATTTATGGATATTATGATAAACGTCGATAATCCCGACGACTTTACTAACATTTTATATATGGCGTTAAATGTGTC
>NW_017297908.1:292486-293755 GCF_001594075.2 Trachymyrmex cornetzi | reverse complement strand
ATCTAAGGCTACATTTTAAAATGTCTTCTCTGAGGAATATTTTATCGGTACAATATATAGATATGTTACGTGTACCATACATTTCAAGTAAAGTTTTCCTCGGAAATGACGTTTTGGAATGTAGCCTAAATATTTAATAACTTCGTTATTTTTCATATAACATCTAGCAAGTACTATCTCTTCCGAGAGTAGTTATGCAGTGATATAGCAGGAAAAAAATTAAAATTATGATCGATGGTCATAGACATTTTACTAGACAATGAATAAATCAAACATGTACATCTCCATATTCTATAAAATTTTGTCATTTTTTTTTTAAATTTACTTTTATTTGTGTTTTGTTTGTCATTAAAAGAATTTTCAAATAATTCAAAATATATATTAATAAGGCAATTAAAATGAGGAAAAATGAGTCATTGAACTAAGGCGAATATTCGAAAAATACTGAGATTGGAAAAATTTAAATAAAAGTTAAGAGATCGAAATTAACATAGGGTAGACCGGGGAGTAAAGGGCCACTTTTGACATTTTTTGCTATAAAATAAAGAATATTTAACTCACACAGATCGTGTTGATATTTTTCGAAACTAGAGTCCTTTGACTATAAAATACATGCAAGAAAGTATGCATATGTACCCTTCATTACAAAGATATCATAAATTTTACAGAGGAAGTCATTCGGCACTTTTTACCCCATTGTGGGGCAAGAAATTCCACATAATGGGGTAAAAAGTACCAATACTAATATATTACGTTTGAACTATTTTCAGAGATAAAAATAGGTATATACTAGAGAGTTTTTTTATTATAAGGTGGGTTTTTATTATTAAGAGGGTTTTGGTAACAAAATTATAATAGAAATATTTCAGTTTTAACAGAAAATTAAATTATTAATGTTTTCTTAACTTAAGACAAACTTTGAAAAGAAGAAACGACAGTAGCACTATATCGTGCTCGAAAAGAAATAAGATTAGTCTTTCCTCTTATACTTGATTTTTTAAATCATTTTGACCTTAATAAAAAATTAAATCAGTCTTCCAATAACGGATGATTATAACGAATTTGAAAAAATATTTGTTATAAAAAGATAATTAAACGATAAAATCATTCGTCATTATTATTACAGTAATATAGGCACGTCGAATAAGCCTAATTTCATCGAAATCCGAGATAAAAGTCGCATTCTGAATAATTTATCTGTATTTCTCGTAACGAACACCACTAATGCTAATTCTTCAATGAATCGATAATCGAAAGTAATCGGTAACG
>NW_017297908.1:291297-292280 GCF_001594075.2 Trachymyrmex cornetzi | reverse complement strand
TAATCACACTGTTAAAACAATAGAATAAGATTAATAAATACACTTATTTAATCTATCTAGGTGCAAAAATGATCCCTTCAGACCAAAATAACTGCGGCGTTAATATCTTACTTTTGGCTCTCAAACACATGGGCACATCCGTGCAAGTTTCCTGATGGTTATTAGGTAGTAACGAACTGTGACATAAGATTCTTACTCTTAGTTGACGAATTGTGTGACGGAATTTTCTAGTGAATGCCTTATTACCGAGATACAAGGGGTGGACCTTTTTCAAAATACTATCCTACCATGTTATTTATTAATATCTAGCAGCACCAAGTGTTTTTACATGAAAAATTTTTCTATTTAAATTAAATTTTTTCATTTTATACGGTTAATTTTTGTGGTTTAACATTTAAATTGAGCAAGGTAACACAAGTTTGTGATGTTTTGTATAATATTTTGAAGGGGAATTAAATAACCACTACTTTAGTTGGAAGAGGAAATGTCTTTGAATGAATTGTGATATAATGATTTCATTTAAGAGGAATTTAAACCATTTGGATTGGAATAAGAAGATTCTTCAATAAGTATACGTATACTTAGATTTCATTGTATAAAAATTAAAGATAGTACCATTTGGATTAAGTAAAAATTAAATTTTTTTCATTTTATACGGTTAATTCTTTAATTTTTGTGATAACACTTAAATTGAGCAAGATAACGCAAGTTTGTGATATTTTGTATAATATTTTGAAAGAGAATTAAATAACCACTACTTTAGTTGGAAGAGGAAATGAATGAATTGTAATATAATAATTTCATTTAAGAGGAATTTAAACCATTTGGATTGGAGTAGGAAGATTCTTCAATAAGTATACGTATACTTAGGTTTCATTATATAAAAATTAAAGACAGTACCATTTGGATTAAGTAAATAATAAATAAAGATAGTATCACTTGAGTTTTATTTTTCATTCTGATAGTAGAATTTAACTTGGCGC
>NW_017297908.1:283054-291129 GCF_001594075.2 Trachymyrmex cornetzi | reverse complement strand
TTTTGATAAAATTTTGATGAATTTAACTTGGCGCCAATTTTGTTGATATCAATTATACGAATATGATACATATCATTAAAGTTAAATAAATTATTTTTTCTTTAGGTGGAATAAAATGGTAAAATTTAATTTGTTCGAATTACATTGAATTTAACTTGGCGCCAATTGTTGATATCAAATCTTTTATACAAATGATACATATCATTAGTTCTACTAAACAGCAAATGTGATTAGTTATCAGTTTCACGGCCGATTAAGTAATTGGCGTTGGTGAAACTGGCTCAAATGGTGATTCTTTACGAGAAGCACCATTTGGGCCAGTTTCACCAACGCTTAGAACTTTTTTTACCTTTTTTTTTAAAAGGTAAGTTTGTATATAATTTTAAAATTCCATACAGAAAATCTTTTATACACATGATACATATCATTAGAGTTAAGTAAATAATAAAAAAAAGATTGGGTTTTACTTTTTAATTTGGTAGACTTTAGTTAATTTGATAATCAATTATACGAATGTGATACATATCATTAGAGTTAAATAAATTATTTTTTCTTTGAGAGAAATAAAATGGTAAAATTTAATTTGTTCGAATTACATTGAATTTAATTTGGCGCCAATTGTTGATATTAAATCTTTTATACAAATTGTATTGTACCACAATCACCATATTTTCAGGGTAAATTTTAAAAGAAAATTCTTTCCGTGTAGAAATCTTTCTCGTAAAAAAATCATGTGATGCTCTTAAAAGAAAAAATTGCATGATAATATCACAGAAATTTAATTATTATATTAAATTCTTTTGTTTGTATGACAATAGACTTACAAATAGTGACAAATACATAGATATCACTAAAATGTGAACTCCTTCGCTTGAATATGTTGCGTGTATAGGAATCAATATTAGAATGTCGCTATTCTCTTCGAAAGATAGAAGATAACGAAATGAAATATGTATATTATACAGCAACGACAAATATATCAAGATATTGTCGAGGTTCGCATCTCATATTCTATTGATGAATCTTTGAAGAATTTTTTCCTCCCTTTGCTATGTTATAATTTTGTTTTTGATGTAGCATCAAGAATATTACTTCTATATATGATAGAATTTATGTAAAAATGAATTATCCTATTATCTTAAAATACGGAAACATTAAAGACAATTACTACAAAGATATTCTGGGGTACAGATGTTAAATATGCATAAGTAGAAAATATCAATGATGAAAAATTTTACCGTCGGAAAGAATATAGTGTCATAAGTCTATAGACATTCTACAGTGTACTCTTCAGCACTATAACATTTCTGCATCTTATTTATCATACAATAGAGATTCTTACTGTATCTTACTTCTCATATATATATATATACAATAGAGATCAAGTTAAAATTATCTCGAGAGCAATGAATATTGTCCAAACATTTTCATAATTACTAACAAAGTTAATGACACGCATTATATAACTGATTTTGTTATACTTTTTGTTATACATTCCTCTTTTGCTTTTATTTTCTTCCCTTACGCAATTAAATTTCGTACAATGAATATTCTGAAATTGACATATTCAACCGTTATAATATCTGGATGTTTTCGACCGCAGTCGTGGACATCTTTATTTAAAAAGACAGTTTATAATATCTATAGATTGTACGTAATTGCTATGTTATATACGTTTACAATATTGCAATTTATTGACATTGTTTTATATGTCGACAATGCTAATGATTTCACAAACAATCTAAATATGATGCTAACTATATTAGCTTCATGCTACAAAATATTTATTTTGAGTATAAATTATGAGAATTTTGTAACGCTGGTTAATTATCTTACTGAAGAGCCGTTTAAACCATTAAATTCGGATGAGATGAAAATTCTACGACAATATAATAAAATAATACGGTAAATATTTTAATTAAATAATTTTTAATCTGTTTAATTTAATTTTTTAAATATTATTTCATTCATATATAACTATTTTAGTTATTATTTTATAATATTTTTATGTACAGACATGAATATATATAAGTATTTTTAATGTAGATTTTAGATGTAACTTGATTTAAAAAGTTATTTGTTGATAACTAGAATTATTAAAAATTTGCACATAAACATTTATGTATTATTCAATGATAAAAATTTTTTTTTTCCATAAGAAAATAAGGTTAATTAGCAATATTATTGCCAAATAACAACATATTCTTTGTTACAAAAAATAAAATTAAAATTTTTTCAAATCTTTCATATTTCAAATATTTTATAGTTCGCATTAGAAATAATATAGATGTAACAATTTAATCACTTTTCAGAAACAACACATTACGATACATAATATTAGTAGCGATAACATGTACGTTTGTCATTTTGTCTTCGCTATTTACTGACTTTAGACACAAGAAATTAAAGTACAGGGAATGGATACCATTTGATTATTCATCTCATGTGGTATTTTGTTTTGCATACGCTCAACAAATGGTAACCGCATGTCATAGCGCCCTCGTAAATGTCGCAATAGATAGTCTCATATGCGGATTCTTGATACACATATGTTGTCAAATTGAGATCTTGGAATATCGCCTAAAAAAATTTTTGGACAACCAATTTATTCTGAGTTATTGCATATGCCATCATAATCGAATTTTTGAGTTAGTTATCATTTAAATGCCGGAAAATTATATATCATTCAGCATTGCTACTATGTGTGAGTTATTTAACAAAACTGTGGTGGAAATTATATATCTTCTTAATTTCTATTTTTATTGATTATAAAGAAAAATTTTAAAAATTCTATACATTTTTGAAATAGCTAATAATAGCATTGCAAAATCATCAAAATATATTTTACTATTTATTCTGTGTACTATTCATATTGTTTTAAATATAATTGTCTACTGTAATTATTTATTGCATACTGATTTCTACCATGCTTTTATCACGAGTTTAGTATATGGACATTTTTATTTGAGAGATTACTTTATTAATACTTTAATTAATTCTCATATATATGTCATGAATTAGTTCACAATTCTTGGTATTCCAATCATAATTATTACAATAATATTGATCCTTTTTTATACCTTTTAAACTACTTATAGACTCTTTAAATTATTATTTGCTTGATATATATAAATATTATGACTTTATGTAAACAAAATCTTCATTGCAGGTTTGCGCAGATAGTGAATATAAAATTTACCAAAATAATCGGATTTCAATTTATGGCGAGTATGATGATATTTTGCTCAAATTTGTATCAACTGACTAAATCAACTTTAAACGCGGATCATTTTTCGTTAATTCTATACACAGGCTGTATGTTAACGCAGATATTTATTTATTGCTGGTTTGGAAACAAAGTCAAATTAAAGGTAGACCTAAAACAGGTTATTAGAAACAATAAATATATAATTATATTACATATTTTATTCCACAGAGTCTTCAATTACTAGATAGTATTTTTCAAATGGAGTGGCCAGTCGTGGACAATAGTGTACAAAAGAGCTTATTAATAATTATGAAACGTGCAATGATACCCATTGAAATTTCTACTGTATATGTCCTGACCATGAATCTGGATTCCTTTGTAACGGTCAGTATAAACATTTACCTTAATGTATAAAATATAATTTGCCTAAATAATTTTAAAGTTTTATTGCTGCTTATAACAGTGCACCGTACAATATATTTAATTATCAATAAATAAAACCTATCACTTTTATAAATTTGTTTGTATAAATTATTATTGACCTATATATAAGTATTATTGTATTTGTTAATTAGAAGTATCTTTTATTATTTCAGTTGCTTAAAACCTCATATTCTGTTTATAATTTACTAACGCAAGTGCAATAAAAATAAAAATAAAAAATTAAGCAAAATGAAGTGTATTTTAGATTAAGTTGCACATAAGAATTATAAATAAATTATAATAAGATTGTAATAATTCTAATACTTATTCTATTCATTAGGAATAGTTGTAAAGAAATACATATATATGTATACAGTATCGTCTGTTATATTATATTTTGAAAGTATTTTTATATGTATAATTTACCGAAAAAAATATATAAATGTTACAAAATTTTAATTTGATATTTGATATATACAATTTTTAATCCATTTATATGTATATTATCATAATCAGAGGAAAAAATGTAATACCTTTTATAAAAAGCATTCATATATCATTAATTTTATTATATATAGATAAAACTTGTTTTAAATCTGCCCACTTTTCCTCATGGATAAAGTGAGATAGATGTTGAATGTTTATCTAAATAATGAAAATTTTTATTTCGAACAAATTAAGGGTAAAGAAAACGGAATTATTGTAAATTTTCATATATAATGAATGTTTCGATATATTTATTTCAACTTAGTATTTATTATAACATCAGTTTTAATTAGATTTGGAAATTTTAGATGTAGCATAACACTTGGTCCGACGCTAAGCAACAACCAAACGCAACCATGCTGTCTATTGTCAAAAAATCGTATCACATGCCTATAGACGTTCCTAAGTGAACTCTTGAAATTATGTTCCTGCCTTCACTTCTCGTGGAATATAGAATCTATCAAGTTAAAGTTATCTTAAAAAAAATAAGTATTGTTTAAAAATTGTCAAAGTTACTCATAAAAGAGCTCGTAACATACATTATACAAACAAACTCTTTTATACAAACTGTTTTATACAAGTATTTTTTTTATTTGAACAAAGATAAAAATGTATATCTTAAAGTTGACATTTTTTATCGTTACGTTTGTTGGGTGCTTTCAACCGTTATCGTGGACATCGCTATTTATGCGTGTTATTTACAATCTCTACAGACTATTTATAATTACCATTTTATATATTTTTGCTTTTTTACAATTTATGGGCATTATGATAAACGTTGATAATCCTGACGACTTTAACGTTTTACATATAACGTTAAATGTGTCCGTTTCTGGTTTTAAATTACTGATAATGTGACTAAATTATAACAATGTTACAACATTAATTACTGCACTTAATGAAGAACTATTTAAACCGTTAGATCCAAGCGAATTGAAAATTCATCAAAAATTTGATAAAATAATACGGTAAATATTTATACATTTATATATATCTACTATTTATGTATACCAACCTTTATTTAACAATTGTTTTCTTTTGGATATCAACTTCTAAGTCTAACACATTACTCAGTTCTGATTGCGTCATCATGGACATTCATAAGTTCGGTGTCGTTGTTTACAGACTTTAAACACAGAAAGTTAACATATACAGAATGGGTACTGTACGATTATTCGTTCTACATGATGTTTTGCGTTACGTATGTTCACCAAATTCTGCACTGAGAAAAATGATCTGGTTGGATTAAACAGTAATTCTGGTGGAAAATGGACGAATCAGAATTTTCTGGTTATGTCTATTAGAATTCTAGTTAAGATAACTAGAATTCTGATTAATATAATTATTCTGGTAAAAATAAGAATTCTAGTAGATTTTACCAGAAATATAGTATCAACCAGGTCAAATTTCGGTTTTCTCAACTAGAATTCTAATAAATTTAACCAGAAATTTCTGATTCGTCCATTTTCAACCAGAAAATTTTTTCAGTGTGAGCACGTTTTATTGTGCTAGCGTGAATGTCGCCTGCGATACCTTCATATGTGGTATCTTAATGCATGTATATTGTCAGATTGAAATCTTAGAATATTGCTTGAAGAAGATATTAAGCGATCAAAGCATTTTGAACTACTGCCATCATAACAGTATATTTCAGTTAGTCATCCTAATAATATTTTTCAAAAACCGTTATACATAATTCAGGATTTCTGTGATATTAATTTACACCGAAAAAATTGTATACTTGAAACATGTACTTAATATTTCCTCTTAACAAATATAATATTTTCTCTTAAATTAATAATGTATTCTTGATTTGTGAAGGCGATTATCGCTACACGTGCGCTTCACACGGTTTTTGATAATGTCCCCCTTAAAATCATGCAACCTTTGTCGGAAACATTTTTTCTAAAATATATTGTTCAAAAGATATTTGAGATCGTCATTTAAAATAAGACATTCTGTACGTTCTTATATTTTAAGAATATGATATATATAATTTAGATGATTTTCTTCTTAAATTAAGAGGATAGTACAACATAAATATTAACAGGGCATAGAACCAATATTTTAACAAACAATTATAATTAGAATAATAACATTACATACGTTTCGACTCCGATCGGGTCATTTTTAATGTAAAAACAAAAATTAACTTAGAGATCCGGTAACATTAATAAAATCCTTCAAATTACATTGTTGTGTTTGTGTTTACATTGAAAATGACCCGATCGGAGTCGAAATGTAATGTTACTATTCTAATTATAATTGTTTGTTAAAATATTAGTTCTATGTCCTGTTAATATTTATATTGTTTTATATATATTGAACCTTATTATTATTTTATTTTAAGAGGATAGTTTTGGTGCTTATTTTTAGAGGAAAAAACATACTATACATAAGTGGGATATTCTTAAGTTGAGAATACAATTTTTTCGGTGATAATTTCATGACTTAATTACTGCATTAAGAAGAACAACGATATATATTAAATTTTCTTATCTACGACCGTTAAAAAATCACAAATTTTAAGTCAAGATAATTAAATAGTATAACTTATTCTTATTTTCTCTTTTATATTTAAGTAATTCATATATATTTATTTTTATTATTATGTTGTTAAAGTTAAATATCTTTCTAAATATCTTATATTTAATTTATATTCTGTCTTAGCATTCTATCTTAAAAGCCTGTTTTAACATTAAAAAAAAGTGTAATTATGCAAAAGACAGGCTTATTCATTGATTTTGATGAAACTAAGGTCATTCGATGCATTTTTCCACGAAACTTTACCTCAATAGTCATCAACTTTAACTATTAATATCTCACTTCGCCGGGTAGAGCGACACTTATTTTTCTGCCAGATTCGTTCATTTTGTGTAAATGCGTGTCAAATCGCTCTAATTAAGATCAGTGAGTAGACCCATCTTCTGCATAATTAGAAAAAAAGTAACGAAAAGTAACGATTTTTAGCGGTAACGCGTTACTTTTTAGAATCGGCAACGAGTAACGGTAACGGTACTTTTTACCGCAAATAACGGTAACGGTAACGCGTTACTTTTAAAAAGTAACTTCCATAGTATAGAAAAATCTTACATCATTATTTAAAAATTTATTATTTCTAATAAATAAAGAGAACAATTTTTTATGTTTACAGTATTAAAATTTTAACTTTATTAGAATTTGTATCAATATCTTTATTAATACAAATTTCTCATACATAGTATAAAACATTTCGTATTTGTATTGAAAATATGGACTATTATTTAAATAGTTTATTTAAAAAACATATAGTCACTATTAAATTATTTGAATAACATATAATCACATTACATTAAATTAACATATTCCAGTGTTAAGTTATTGTAATTTAATATAATGTGATTATATGTTATTCAAATAATTTAATAGTGACTATGTTTTTTAAATAAACCATTTAAATAATAGTTAATTATCGACATTCAACATTTCTTAGTATCAAAATAATACAAATTGTGAATAAGTAAACAAATAACATAAAAATATATGTATGCTGGAAAATGTATATTCTAAGATATATAAATGATTATAGTATGTGTCAATTTAACATATCATAAATATTAATTTCATTTAAAAAATATGTTTTCACTATTGTTTATAATCTTATGTCAGAATTACCTTTTTTATGTTTCTTCTTAAATAATATTTGTGTTACCTTCTAACACATATATTCATCTTATGTTAAATTAATACATAAAAATTTGAGCGAAACTTTTGGGACGTGTGAAATATGTTATATTTAGTCTGCGGTATAAAGCATATATTTACTTGGGTCCATTCGTCTACGTAAGATGGGTTAATCAACCCTGCTGCAAATTCCCATGGGTTTTTTCGCGGGTTCCTATAGATGACTATAAGATTCTATAGGAGCTTGTGTAGTTACCAATAGGTATACGTAGGACATCCATAGGAATGCAATAGG
>NW_017297908.1:261718-282908 GCF_001594075.2 Trachymyrmex cornetzi | reverse complement strand
ATGGTGTATACACATTTCTGTCCTATATGCACCTACATGTTCCTATACGTCAAGATGCAGTATCCTATAGGCCTTTAATTCCCATAGGCATCTCTTTCGCATTCCCATGGGTATCTATACTAACTTGAGAGAATAATAATAATATTCTATAGAAATAATTAAAAATAGTTCAAATTGAATATAATTCCACATTATGAATTTAACAGGGTGTTTATATATATATTTTAAGTTAATATTCTTATGGCTTCCACGGGTGCTTTCTATGTAAAGATTATGCGTTTGGAGGGTTTTCTCCGTGTCTAGATCTATTCTTGAAATTCCAAGGTTTCGTACTAAATTTCCTGTCATCCTATATATACATGCTGCGTAAATCCTATAGGTATCTATTGTAAGAAATTTGGAGGAAATAGGCACAGAGAAGCTATCAGCGTCAGGGCTGTGTGATTCAGTGGCAGAACGGAAGTCCACCATTTCGGAGGAAAGACCAGGTCTGGGTTCGAGACGAGGAACGCCCTGATATTTTTCTCTGTTGTCATCAATTGTTTACACTGTACAAGCTCCTACAGAGGCTGTGTTCCAAAATTTATTGTCAGCACTGAAAATCTATAGTGCACATAACGTAAATTATAGATTTTCAGTACTGACAGCAAATTTTGGAACAGAGCCAGAATCTTATAGTCCTCTATAGGAATCCATGAAAAAACCCATGGGAATTTACAGCAAGATAGGAGCTTCCTCCCCTGGGGACCTGTCGAATTTACCATAGGTACCTATGGTTAGGCCATATAGGATCTCCGTAGCAGGATCCCCATAGGATTCCTCATGGGAATCTGCAGCAGGGAATGTCCATCCGTCTAGGTAAGTTGGGTTCATCAATGTATCGTCTACGTCAGTTGGGTTTATCAATGTATCGTCTACGTCAGTTGTAAAATTTGAATTATGTATCAAGTCAATAATGAGATTCTGCGGTAAATTCTCAAAATATTTAACATTCAGATATTCTAATGGATTTTTCATTAAATATAATACTTCTATCGATGGCCATATATTCGTCAGTGACAAAGACTCCAGCGAAGTAAATTTATTATCGCTTAAATTCAAATATTTTAAAGATACAAGGGATTCTGTCCACCCTTCCGGCAAAGAACTTAACATATTTTTCGACAAATCTAATTCTTCTAGGACAGTGAGATGAGCAAACGCATTGACATCAATTACTCTAATCCGATTCTCTCCCATTAATAATAATTTTACCAATTTTGGCATATGGATAAAAGTATGCGACATTATTTTCTGTATGAAATTGTTATTAATATATGAAGTGCTAATTTCTATTTCATTTGAGAATTGCGGAATATTCTCGATTAGGTTTCTACTCAGATCGAGTGTTTTTAAATACTGCAAATTTGCGAATGTTTTCGGATATAGATCATATATGTGATTTGAGGATAAGTTCAAAAAGAGCAATTCGTTATTATCTTCGAAAGCATCTGATTTGATAGTATTAATCTTGTTCCCGGAAACAGAAAGATAGTGCAGATCCTTCATACTAGTCATCGATAAAATCCATGATAATGCACTGTGCGGATTGCCAATAGTGTCAAACCTATTTCTATCCAAATTCAGCGCGAACAATTTATTTCCTTTTTCCTTTAACTTTAAATTATTAAATAAATTATCACGAAGATCAAGAAAGTATAAGTTGTTCGACACTAGTCGTACAAAATTGGTTCTTATTATGCTGTTTCCAGAGAGATCCAGGATTTTTAACTTGGGGAATAGCACCCAGGTATCAATCGAAGACATCACATTAGCAAAATTGGATTCCCTAAGTTGAAAATCTAAATCCTTGAAGCAATTTTTACTTAGAGATAAAATTTCTATATCTGCTGTTGCTGCAGTTATTTGCATCATTCATAATAAGCACTTGTAACTTATCCTGAGCTCCAAAGTTAAGAAGTTCTTTTGAGATGTTCCATCTTTTGTTTGAAAGAAACAATTGAGTTAAATTGAGTAATTGATCGAAGGCACCTTTATCAATTTTCTCAATACTATTGCCCATAAGATTGAGACAGGTAATCACAGGGCTGCTGATGAAATCCCGCTTGATTTCAGTGAACACAACGTTTGAGAATTTGAAAGATATATCATCATTACATGGAGATTGAAGCAAATTGTTCATGTAATTTTCTATGGCAAAGTGATCAACGTTTGCTATTGATTATGTAGACCAGCAAACGAAGATGATGATTGTGAAGACAAATTTCACAATGGTCAATCTCTGTAAATATAGAAAACGTCTGTTTTAGAATTATAAAAATATGGCATGTGATTTAAATATAAAACATAATAAATTAAATTAAACTAATTAAGAAAGAAAAGAAAACTTTTCTTTATGATCAAGCTGAATCTTAAGTGTTTAAATAATTTTATATGAATTTATATACTACTTATTAATATAATCATCTAAATGGCGAGCTGAATTAATTTTTCGGTCTTGAAACGCAAACCGATTGAACTACAGTAGTAATATCATAAATTAAATTAGTTAGCAATTTACTAAGTTAATGCTCATCGCATCTTATAAAGAACTTAATCCTCGAATGGCATACTTATTTTCAGCACCTTCGAATGGTATAGGTCATTTGTGTCCGACTCGATTTTAAGGTATTTAAAGTGCTCGAAAAATTCTATAAAAATTCACACATGTTCTTTAAGGTCTCTACTAAATTATTTTGTTATGTAGATGTTGGGATAGGGTCAGGCGCGCAGGTATATGAGAAATAAGAATGTTAGAAAGTACAATGCATGGACACGAATGACCCACGTATGCTGTTTGAGAATTAATTACAGGCGCGGCAACTATAGTGTACAATCGTAAAGCATTCCAAAATTTAGCTTAGTGTGAAAATCCATATCAAAAGAATCCAAGAATCGAATTAAAAATCAACTGTGAACTTTTTAAAATATGCGCTAACAGATATTTGTGATAGCAGTACAACTGCGCATAACAAAGATTCAACTTTCAGGAATCATTTATACTGGCCGTAACCATGTGCCGTATGTCGTTATTTGTAAGAATTGACTGATCACAGTCGAACATTCCTCTCTTACAATTGAATGAGACCGGAATATTCGAATGTGATTAACCAATTCTTATAAATTACGGCATACAGTTACAGCCAATATAAATGATCCCTTACCAACTGTTAGACAGAGCGATGCAATTCGCAATTGTAAAAAAAGGGGATGGCAACAAAGAACACAAAATAAATAAAAAATTAAAAAAGTCGTCATTTTGTGCTCTTCCCCATTTTGTCAGTTAAAAATTTTACACCCACGGGCGAAGTAAGTTGCCGATCTTGTTTAATTATGCTGGATAATATATTAAAATCGTTATATAGGCTTTCTTTTCTTTCTTGTTGTATGTTACATGTACAATCTCAGAAATTACTCTTTGTTTTTAATATTATTTAAACTAATTAACATTCAATAAAAAATAAATATGAGACAAAATTATAATTATATTTATGCAATAAAGATAATTAATCGAAAATGTAGTTCCATAATTATAGTTTTCATAGTTATAAAGTTTCTTATACAAACAAGACATATAAAATTTATTTTTATCATAGTTTCTTTTAAAATTATATAAAAATGTAGCCTACCATTTTTACAATGTTCTCTTTGAAAAATGCAAACTTTAAATTATTTCTGATGTACCTCCTATAAGAACTGTGTTGAATACTGCAACGAACAGTTACACTGACTCTAACTTATCTAAGGCTACATTTTAAAATGTCTTCTCTAAGGAATATTTTATCGGTACAATATATAGATATGTTACGTGTACCATACATTTCAAGTAAAGTTTTCCTCGGAAACGACGTTTTGGAATGTAGCCTAACTATATTTAATAACTTTGTTATTTTTCATATAACATCTAGCAAGTACTATCTCTTCCGAGAGTAGTTATGCAGTGTATAGCAGGAAAAAAATTAAAATTATGATCGATGGTCATAGACATTTTACTAGACAATGAATAAATCAAACATGTACATCTCCATATTCTATAAAATTTTGTCATTTTTTTTTTAAATTTACTTTTATTTGTGTTTTGTTTGTCATTAAAAGAATTTTCAAATAATTCAAAATATATATTAATAAGGCAATTAAAATGAGGAAAAATGAGTCATTGAACTAAGGCGAATATTCGAAAAATACTGAGATTGGAAAAATTTAAATAAAAAAGTTAAGAGATCGAAATTAACGTATATAAAATTTTGTCTGTTTTTAATTATATACAAACCGTCTTCTTTTATTTTTAATAAAAGGATTCGATCTATTTTTTGACAATTCATTTTTGATAACGTAATATTAATATTATTATTAATGTTATTAATATTTATAATAAACTCTTCCGATGTTACATATATACACAGAAAATCTTACATAATTATTTAAAATTCCATTACTTCTAATAAACAAAAAAATATTTTTTATGTCTGTAATATTAAAATTTTAATTTTATTAGAACTTGTATCAATACAGCAAATAAAATTGCATTTTATACATATATTTTTTTCTATGTTATATGCAATACTATATATTTATATATATCTACTTATAAAGGATTTTGTAGTGTATATAATCAGAAAGGTTTCTCTCTGGTGTAATTGACAAGTACGAATATATAACTATTCAAAAGTCGAATAACTGATTAATAACTGCAATAAGGATAAACAATATAATATATTATAGGACCGTATATGTGATAACACAAACTATTGAAATCAAAGTCTTAAACGATCTAACTGGATCTTAATGCTTGTATGATTTTTATGTGAATTTATATACTACGTGTGTAGTCCCCAGAAACGCGCGCCGAAATGATTTTTCGGTCTTGAAACGCTAACTCTATTAAACTACCGCAGTAATATCACGAGTTAAATTGACTAGCAATTTAACAAATTTTTTATGCCTATTCGCATCTTCGAAACGATCTTAATAATGTTGAATGACATATTAAAATCTGTAAAGAATTAATTCTTATTGCGAAAAATATTACCTTGGCCGAGAGTCGAACCCGGATCTTTTGCATTTCGTGCGAAATGCCTAAGTCTTTAGACTACCGAGGCTACGAGCTAAAAACAGTCCACTGATCAAGTTCTTGTTAAACTTTGTGTAAAATTTTTGACATTTTTCATTGTTAAGTTAATTTAACATAATCTGATTATATGTTATTTAAATAGTTTGTGTTGAATTGATATTTAACATTTCTTAATGTCAAAATAATACAATTTATGAGTAAGTGAACAAGCAACATAAAAATGTTTCAAAACATAAATTCTAAGATAAATGAATAAAATATGTGTTAATTTAGCATATCATAAATCTCAATTTTATTGAAAAAAATATGTTCCCACAGTTTGTTTACAAACTATGTCAGTATTATCTTTTTTATTTTATTTATTTTATTAAATAATATTTGCGTTTTATATTTTAACATATTCATCTTATGTTAAATTAATACATAAATTTGAGTGGACATTTGGGATGAAATGTGTTAAATTTCAATACCATCTTCTATCGGGGTACTCGAGGTTCTTTCTCGTATATATTTTATAAAATTTGAATTAATCAAGTCAATAGTGAGATTCTGCGGTAAATTCTCAAAATATTTAACATTCAGATATTCCAGTGAATTTTTCATTAAATATACTTCTATCAATGGCAACGTATTCGTCAGTGACAAAGACTCCAGCGAAGTGAATTTATTATCGCTTAAATTCAAATATTTCAAAGATACAAGGGATTCCGTCCACCCTTCCGGCAAAGAACTTAACATATTCCTCGATAAATCTAATTCTTCTAGAACAGTAAGATGAGCGAACGCATTAACATCTATTTTATCAATCTGATTCTTTCCTATTAACAATTTCATCAATTTCGGCATATGTACAAAAGAATGCGAGATTATTTTTTTTATGTTGTTGTTATTAATGTATAAAATGCTAATTTCTGTTTCATTTATTGAAATTTGCGGAGCATTCTCGAGTTGATTGATACTTAGATCAAGTGTTTTTAAATACTGCAAATTTGCAAATGTTTCCGGATGTAGATAATGTATCTGATTTGAGGATAAGTTCAAGAAAAGCAATTCGTTATTGTTTCGGAAAGCATCTGATTCGACAGTATTAATCTTGTTTCTAGAAACAGAAAGATAGTGTAGATTCTTCAGACTAGCCAACGATAAAGTCCGACCGTATTGGTTATTGTACCGTTGAATAATGTTAAATTCATTTTTATCCAAATTCAGTGCGAACAATTTGTTCCCTTTTTCGTTTAAGTCCAACCTACTAAGCAAATTGTCATGAAGATCAAGAAAGTATAAGCTGTTTGACAATAGTTGTACAAAATTAGTTTCTGATATGCTGTTTTCAGAGAGATCCAAGATCTTTAACTTGGGGAATGGCATCCAGCTTTGTAAAGTCATCGGCGTCATATAATTAAAATAGTCTTCCCGAAATGGAGTTTTTTGTACAAACTTTAAATCGACGGCATAATTTTCACGTAGAGACAAAATTTCTAAGTTAGGATATTCGTCGAAAATCTGTATATATTGTTGATAAGACCACCTTGTTCTTGCATTGTTCACAATAAGCACTTGTAACTTATCGTGACCTCCAAAATCAAGAAGTTCACTGTCCGGACGCAATTCATTGTTTGAAAGAAACAATTGAGTTAAATTTGGTAATTTTTCGAAGGCACCTTTCCCAATTTTCCCAATACTATTGTTCATAAGATTGAGGCAGGTAATCACAGGGCTGCTGATGAAATTCTGATTGATTTCAGAGATCACTGCATTCGAGAAGTTTAGAGACACATCGTCATTACATAGAGATTGAAGCGATTCGTTCATGTAGTTTTCTATGGCAAAGTAAACATTTGCTCTTGATGATGTAGACCAGCAAACAAAGGTGATGATTATGAAGACAGACTTAACGAGAGAGATTATCGATTTCTGTAATAAATATAGAAAACATTTGTTTTAGAGGATTATAAAAAGATGATTTGTGATTTAAATGTAACTCAATAAAATAAAAAATATAAAGTCTTATAAGATAATATGACTACACAACAAATTGGAAATAAAAGGCCCTAATATGATCAAACTGGATCTTTAGTGCTGAAATAATTCTATATTTGAAGGCTTAGGACGCTTGCACGGAATGCATGAAGATCTCCGGATTCGATCTCCGGCCGTTAATATTTTTTGCAATATAAAATTATTTACAGATTTTAGATCAATTTAAGATGTCTTATGAGCATCAATATAATTAAATTGCTTGTCAATTTAATTGGTGATATTACTACTGTAGTTCTGTTAATTGTGTTTCAAGATTGAAAATAAATTTGGCGCGCAGTTCGAAAAATTGGATATACACATATGTAGTATATAAATTCATAGAATTATTTCAGCATAAAAGATGCAGCTTAATCATTTAGAGCTTTTATGTCCAATAACAAATAAAATTAAAATTGTAATAAATTAAAAATTAAACTAATTAAAAATTCTCAATAAAAAAATAAATATGAAACAAAATTATAACTAAAACAATAAAATTAAGAAAAATTCGCAGACAATTAAGAGTCCACGCGGTAATTGGTGCATATAAAATTCAAACATATTAATAATTAATTAAACATCCATATAATATAGTCAATCAAATACAAATTTCCGAACGTTTCGGTCCTATATTGGGACCATCCTCAGCGGTGAAAAAATCTTCATAAGTTTCATTAAACGATGTTCATTACATCGTTTAATGTCGACGAGTCAAGACATAATTTACTGTATGTTAATTTGTCAAAATTTATCGATGGATTTTATATTATTGTGTAATTGTATTAACTATTAAGTAGTGTGTCTCTGTTGAACAACGAGGACATTCCCTATGGAATTAAATACAGAGGAGATTTTCACTCAACCAAGTGATGGGCTTGCGTGTGTTGTTTTGTGGAAGCACAGATTCACTAACTGACTGCGATCTTAATGATAGTCAAGACTTATGAAGATTATTTTTTCACCGCTGAGGATGATCCTAATATAGGACCGAAACGTTCGGAAACTTTGTATTTGATTGATTACATATATAGATGTTTAATTAATTATTAATACGTTTGAATTTTTTATACTCACCAATTATCGAGTGGACTCTTAATTGTCTGTAAATTTTTCTTAATTTTATTGGTTATTCTAAATCACAAGAGTCTTAGTTCAACTATTCGTTATTGTTTTTTAAAATTATAAAAAACTGTACAATTTATGTAATAAAGATAATTATAATAACCGAAAACAGTTCTATAATTATAGATTTCATAGTTGTAGATTCCCTTATATGAGATATATTATCGTAGTTTCTCCTAAATTATTAATACTAATAATTAAAACTAATAATTATATAAAAATGTTGCCTACCATTTTTTATAATATTGTCTTCGAAAAGATATAAACTTTAAGTTATTTCTGGTGTACCTTCTGCAAGGACTGTATTTTGAATACTGCAACGAACAATTATGCTAACTGAGATCTGCCATCATGAATCGCGAACAAAGTGTGGGGAGAAAGCTGATATTACAGGGAATTCCCCTACAGGAATTGAAAGACGATATACATATATACTTTAGACTCAGTGGCGTAACTTCAAAATTTGAAGAGGATACTGTTTGCTTACAGATCGATTGCCTTATACAGTATCGTTTGTCTACATCACTTTTGCTGACAGTTCGTTTGCGCACAAAAATTATTGCCTACAATATGGATGAGATTCTAGGGTACCCAAGTATGTATATCAGGGATAAAAAAGTGTGTATAGCTAGGGTTAAGTTTTATCAAGTCGTTTCTGATAAATTTTTTTAGCACTGTCTGTAAAAATGACATATCATGTTAAGTTTTTGAAAAAACACGATCAAAGTTGCTAAAATAGACGTTTTTATTACTTTTGCATTAATTATATCTTTCGATAGAGATCTACTAGTAAAACTTATAGAATATCAAGTCAAATAGTAATAGACAATGTAATTGAAAATAAAATTAAGTTTTAAGGCCCCTAACGACCCTTGGGCCCAGGGAACCTCCTCTGCCTCCCGATAGTTACGCCATTGCTTTAGACTTACAAAAAAAGTAGACTTACAAAAATAGTACCGGAAACGCGATAACATATCTGAATATAAGATATCTGAGCCGAATGAAGCCCAGTATTAAATAACATTTATTATTTTAAAACGTGCTTTATACGCCTGAAGTATATGCTTAAAACTCTTAAAAGATATGTTATAGAAAGTTAATAAAAAGGGATTAAAGAATTAGAATCAGTAGCAATACATTTGTTTAACACAACAAAAACTTGTGTGTATATATGAGCCATTTTTATAACAAATTTGTTGCAAAGTTTACCAGTACACATTGTTTCACAGTTCATTATAATACATTATAATATTATATTCAACTTCCTAGCTATTGAAAATAACAAATAAATCAACTTTTTGAAATAAGTATAAATATTTTTTTTAAGCAACATACTCATTAAATAAGGTCCACTAATGTGATTATTATCATGACTATTGTCATTTGTGTGAGGCTTACGCCATAGAATTTTCAATGCTGCTATCTTTTAAGAAGTTCAAATTGCATTCAAATTGTTAGATATTTCCAAAGATTAAAGTGTTAATTGCAGACAAAATAAACGATAATTGTAATGTTTGAGAGTAGAGTAAATCCTAAGGAATTTTCTTTTTATGATTAATAATCATTTTAAAACTGATTTAAAAAAATAATGTTTATTATCTTTGTTATTTTTAAATTTTTTATTTGGGCCTTATACATTCATATGCATGTAATAAGGCCCAATGTCAGAGTTTAAAAGTTTTTTTTCGGTCATTTATAAATATTCTGTATTAACAATATATTTTAGTTTTGTGAGTGAATAAAATAAAGATTTAAATCTCACTTAGTTTATTTTAATATTCCTATAGAATTTAAAAAAAAAATTAATTAGGTGAGTCTTATTCAGATACCTTATTCTAATAATTTCGTCATCTTTTATACAAACAAGGCAAATGAGAATCTTTTCCGCAAATGATTACGCAATATCTCATACAGCAGAAAAATGAAAACTAAAATTAACAGTTTTATTGAACAATAAATAAATCAAACATATACATATATTTACATATTTTGTAAAATTTCACTTCTTTCTTTAAAATTTACTTTTACATGTTATTAAAAGAATTCTAAAATAATTAAAAATATATATTAATAGGACAATTAAAATGCGCAAAAATGAGTCGATAAATTAGAGAAATATTTTTGAAAAATTCTAAGATTGGAAAAAATTCGTATGAAAGTTAAGAGATATAACATAGAAAATTTTGTCCTTTTTTAACAATTTATAATGAAAACTGCCTTCTTTTATTTTTAATAGGATTCAATCTATTTTTTGATAAAGAATCAGTCTATATTTTTTTATAACATAATATTAATTAATATTATTATTAATATTATTAATTGTTTAATTTTTATGATAAAAATTGTTTCAATATGAAATCAAATCGAGATTTATGTAGTGTGGATAAAAAGTTCGTATAATGAATTTTTTTCTACTAATGTAGCAACACTGTAGGTTTCATAGTGGCGTGGCATGTAATAGGAAGTCTAATGGAGGAAAATTTTTTAAATAAAGTAACATCATATATATATATGTTTATTTATGATCGTGTGTTTATTCATATTGATGTTTTCTTCCATTACTGATAAGAACTGAATTGAGGTATTGTTGTATAATGTCATATTCTAATAAAATGATATATCGCACAAGCGTTAATAAAAATAAAATACGTAAACAAAACGTTCGTGCATTGAATTTTTTTCACGATATCTCAACGATATCTTAATTTAGTCCTTATCAGTAATAATAAAAGAGAACATCAGTATGGGTAAACACACGATCAGAAATAAACACGATGCTGCTTTATTAAACAAATTTTAGATATAAATACATATATGTATATGATTCAGCTATGCTAATATTAAATTCGTAACTGTGGATGAATGAATCTAAGAATAGTAGGTAATTTCTTATAAATCAGAAATCACTAAATACATGTATTGCATTGGTCACAAATGTTTTTATTTATGGTAATATGAAAACATAAAATAATAAAAGGTAACTTCACTTTTAACGGAAACAATTTGTTGTAATTAATAAAAAAATATATATATAAAGAAAAGATAGAGAACTCTAATTACAACATCATAAAGATTAGCAATAAATATTTTTAATTTATCTAAATCTACTAAATATTTGAATTGTTAAATTTGCTCTTTATATTTTTCAAGGTTTTAGACAGACTGTAATAACATCGAACAATTTTATCTTTGTCTTTTGACTTAATAATACGACAAAACGTGCATGTGGAACAGTTTTCGATTATAGATACTGTTAATGGAATGCAGAAATGGCACATAGACCGATGCTTATTTTTGACTACACACTTTTTGTAGTTTGGCTCTAATTTCTTTACACCTTGTTAAAAGCTGCAATATCAACGCTTTGTACATATTCTTCGATATTTTGAATCTTTTCCATTAACCAATCTACTGACACTTTGTCGTCTTCTACTACACACGAAATCTGTAGCTTGTGAATTCCAAAGGCGAGTGGCATGAGTTTAGCTACAAAAGAAGGATAAATCTTAGTCATAGAGCTCACATACGATATTAAAAATCGAAAGATATTATAAAAACTTACAAGCACCCCAAAGGAGACCATCAATCTCGATCTTTCGCACTTCTTTTTCCATTTCTTGCATGTTTGTCTCGTCGTCCCACGGTTTGACATCCAGGACGATATTTGATTTAGCTATTAAGGCTGGTTCTACAAGATACAAGTTAATTAATAATAATATAATTTAGATAACTGTGAACTCCGTTACATACTTTTAGACTTCTTAGCAGTATATGCAGCAATTCGTTCTTCTCTAATCTTGGCAGCCTCTAAATCGTCTCCCTATCGAATCAAATACAGTAAGAATTTTCATCATAGGATGAAAACAGATAGATTTTATAATTCGCGAAAGAGACATTATTACATACTGAATTTATATGAATGTGAAAAAGTGCTAATATTGGATGAATCAGTACTATGGGAATATCTGGTGTATGCCAAATAATAAATATCATATAATTTTACATAAATATAAAATTGCATATCGTAATATTTGTATTAATTTAGGAATATCAGTGTATTATGTTTAGTTATTTCTGTGTCATATAAAATTAAACTTAAACATTCGTCTTATACAAAGAGACCAATTAATATCATTTCTACAGTCTTTGCTCACTTGCCTCTGAATCAGAATCAAACAGATCAATATCTTCATTGTCATCTTTTTTTTTGTTCTGCTTCTGCTCTTGTTCTGGTTCCTCGGGTTTCGCAGGACAAATTGCTATGTAAGGTATACGTGCTTCGAGGCTTCCCACACGATGTTCCAAAGTTCCAACAATTTTCACTTGATGCGTCAATTTTTCAACAGTACTCTTCAGGTCCTGAATGACTATTCAGAAAGATTTTCAAATCATACATATTCTTTTAATTGTACTTGCCAGCATCATTAAGATTGATATCTATCGATACAATGAGAAGAAAATCATTGCAGTTTGATACAATTTTTTTGCATTGCTTACCTCATATTATCTTTGTACATATTTTTGTATTTACATAATGTTTTAAAATAATTAAAAAAGTATGTAACAATAATTAAGATTCAGATATTATATATAATTAATTCATGCTAAAATTATTTTAGATGCAGTATATATAATTACATAATTTACGTAATAAAAGGAATTATGGTGATAATTAATTTTATTTGCTGGCGCGTGTGCGCGTGGGCGTGCGTGTGTGTGTACAGTCAGGGACTAAAAGGTTGCAACACTTTTTTTTATGATTTTCGCAACGCGGCAAAATTGTTGCCCAGGGGGGTCGGGCGGATGGTTTATCTTTTTTTATGTTTTAACTAAACGACATATTAATGTTTGTGTTTTGTGTGTTGTGTTGTTGTTGTGTTTGTGTTGTTGTTTTTTTGTTCAAGATTTTTAATTTTTTAAAATTTTATTTCAAAGTTAAGTCCTTTAAGAGATTTATGAGAATAAAAATGGTTTCTGATCTCAATTTTAATTGTGTCATTTTTTCTTCTCAATCTTAACAAGTCTGTATTGCCCGGGCTTCCCCTACATTTCATAAAAATATTTAATGGAATTATAAATAAAAAAAAAATAATAATTGTAATAAAAGTAAATTGTATACTTAATAATATAATATCACATTATTTTTTTTTATTATTAATTGCTGATGGTTATTATAGAGAACTTTTTGAGACAAAAACTAATACTTGCATGTACCATACTGTAATAGTCATAATATACGTACTATTTCGCAGATCCTGATTTTCTTTTTCAAGTTTGACAATACGAGGAGTAATATCTTGATTTGCGGTATGAGCAAGTGCTGCAATATCATCCATCTGAAAAATATGTGATAAAAATGTGATGAAAAAAAAAATGATTTGAGATATTATAAAAATTATATTTCCTACTGTAATAGAATTAGTGAAATCAAATAAAAAATAAAAATTTGATTGTC
The DNA here is from genome assembly GCF_001594075.2 of Trachymyrmex cornetzi. NCBI lineage: Eukaryota > Metazoa > Arthropoda > Insecta > Hymenoptera > Formicidae > Trachymyrmex > Trachymyrmex cornetzi. Next base: position 269,202 of record NW_017297908.1, on the reverse strand, counting down.
GTGTCCAGTTTTATCCATAGGAATTTTGATATTCGATGAAGTATAATGTTCTTATAATTAATGTATTATTATTTTAGTAAACTAATCTCAATCATTTATTGTTATTACATTAATATAGCAACATACGATAAACATTTTCACGTGAAAACAAAACATAATAGTTAATAGTTAATTTACATACGTAAAATCCTTTTCATTTTATTTTTCATTCGCAACATTAGTTTTATATTTTAAAATGCCTAAGAAGCGATGAAAGGGGATGTGAGAATAGATTTAAATAATATGAAAATGTTAAATTAGTAAGCGGATTGTGGAAAATTACGTTGTATAAAAGGTGAGCGAAGAGAGTGCAGTACTCACACACTGTAAAGACTGTTTAATATGTTGCCGAGCCTTCGCAACCTCATTGGCCAAACTTCCAACAGGAGGCATTGGGCAAGTGGACTGTTGAGCCTGTATCCACCGAGATTAAAAGTAAGCTCACACCCAGATTGATTATTTGAAACTACATGCCATATCTCCACTAAAGTTTATATTAATAATATTAACAAAACAAAATATTAATTAAAGATCCTAATATACACAGAGATGCATGTATTCAAATAAAATATTAAAATATTTCTTCTTTAAAGATTCCGTTTTTCTTTACAATAAAAAATAGAATAATGCAATCTCCAAGAGTATTGACATAAGTAAGCATTACTCTTTGGTAACAAAAATGTTAATTAAATGTTATTAATTAATGTTATCAAAAGAAGACATATATTTATATACACACATATATTTACTTTTACAGAAAATATACAAATATAATAATTTAAAACTGACATTGAAAATACATTTTTGGATATTTATTAAGCTAACACACATGTGGAGATAGACATTGCGCGTATTATAGCAGAAGTATTAAGAAGTGAAATAATACTATACTTTTTAATATAAAAATGCGGCAGTATACTACAAAAAAAAAATAAACAGTATTTACAAATCATTAAAGTAAGTACGTTTGTATTATATATAGCACATATTTTTATAGAAGAATAAATGCGGAAAACTTGTTGTTGAATTATTAACTAAATAAGCATGCAATTAAAAATTCACTAACGTACACAAATACAAAAAAATTGTCTACACAAAAAAGAAAGCAGAAAATTTTTCTAAAGTATTATCCTACACACATTTTAATGCTAATAGTTATGACATAAATACTATTAAGCAAGTTGTTTCGAAGTTGATAATGTTAGAAGCATTTTTTAATAAAAAAATTTTAATCTATCAGTTTAAATTTATCAACAAAAGTATTAGAATTATTTTTTGTGATTACTTTTTATTATTAAATCAAAATATGTAGATTTTAAACCGACAATTGAATCCGGCGTTAAACTGTAAGTCCCATATATCAGTAGATATATGTATACTCGCCAATATGCATGGCAAACATGGCGATTTACTGCCAAATTCTTTCCTTCCAAAGACATGTAGAAAAACATAAAGGAAAAAGGTTGAAAGAGGCCGATATCCAGGAGTGAATGAAATCAGGCTGATGTATAGATTTTAAACCTTTCGCGAATATAACAGATTCTTTTTTGTCACAATTATAAATGTATAATTAAATTATTAATGATGATACATGCATATGCCATGCATTTATAGCAGACAGAAATGGTACAAATATTAGAGTAAACCCCTTAGTGCAAAATGAAAACCAAATGGGACAAAGAAACGGATGCCATTCTTTTAATTGCAAAATGTAATAGACGCATTTTTCTATATGACAATATAATATGAAATAAAATTAACGTAAAGTCAACTGAAAATACTTTGTCTATGTCATATCGAGACACACTGAACAGTAACCCACAGATTACATTAGAGCATGTACCTGGTCGGGCAATTGTTCTTTATTCCTTGCGAATGGCACTGCAGTTTCTTTATTTCCCCCGAGATCGGTTCCTCCATTTCCCCCGAGATCGGTTCTTCCATTTCCCCTATTTTTATTTCTCGTATCTTCCTTGTTCCTTTTCTCTTTAGCTTCTTTCGCATTATATTTTTTAGATTTCTCGCTCGGAGAAGCATTCTCCTTTTCCTTCGCGTTATCCCTCATGCTATCAAATTTTTCACATGTCTTTGCGTTTTCTTTATTCTGCATGTTGCACACGTCCGCAGTATCTTTATTGATGACTTTTGCATTCTTTTCTTGGCATTTAGAACGTTTCATATTCGTTTCATTCGACTCATGAGCTAGCTTGTTGTCTTTAGACTTTTCAGCCTTAGATTTCAATGTATTAGTATTGATTAGATCTTGGCACTTGTCAGTTATAGAATTGTCAGACTTAAGCGTGCAGCCTCCCGTAATCTTACGAGACACCACCTTGAAACATGTTCCAAGCTATGCAAGTATAGGTCAACGTTTTTCAAATAACGCAAGAAGCAAAAACAAAATCGTTTCTTTTGTGCAACCGATACGTATAACTGCTACTTAACATGTATTATAATTAAACACGTTTATGTAATCATGTAAAGTGTTTAAATATGTTGGCATATAAGCATTAGATTTGTATAATGCTTGAATCTTAGACCAAAAGATATGAAAAAAAAAAACGAGACTTACAATATCGAAAGATTACAATACTATTTTATCAGTTCACCTTAAAAATGTAGAAAAAAACTTGGGATTATACACTGAGAAAGAATTTTACATTTCTCATTGTACAAAAATGCTATAGATACCTTGTGTGAAGTATGAAGAGAGAAAGAGAGCAAAGCTAATTTTGTTATCACCAGATATTCCCGCGTATTTGTGTGTTAGAAATGTTAGTTAGTTAACACAATATGTTATACAGTAACACAAACATGATGCATACACAAACATAGGAGAATGACACTAGGCGGCACTAGCTATGGATGCTATGATTAGGACTAGTAAATTCACTTGATAAATTATGAATGTATTATACTTTCTCAAAGGATATGGATTTTAAAAAATCTTGGTGTTATTTAAAATTCATGGTTATTAAAGACAAATGATTTACCCAATGATCTATATGTTTAAACATTTTTACTCTATCCCATTCCCTGCCGACAACTCTCTTTATTTATTGAGCAGTGGATGATCGCAGCAACAACAATAATTCCTTACCTTGGCCATTTTCTCAAAATACTGCCGTTCTGCTTTGTCGTAGGATGGCTTATCAAACCATACCTTTTCTTTAGCTAATGCAGCGGTTGCTATTGTAGCGGTTGTCATCTTTTCGGTATTTTACTTGGAATGAAGCAAAAATGCTATGAATTTCTGCAAACAAGACAAGAGAAGCAGGATAAAAAAAGGTTCAATCTACATACATAAACACGGTTTTTCAGGTTTTTCTTTTAAACCGTGATGATTAAAAATTGAGATTAAGATTGGGTTGAAATTTAACCAATTTAAACAAAGTTCACTAAACTTGAAATTGGCTTTCTTTTTTTTGATTGATTAAATCCCAATCTAATTTAAATTTTTAGTCTCTGATCACAGCTTTATTGCGTTCAAGAATCAGTTAAGAATAAGGATATCATAAATTATAACATTCATTATATTTTATTATATAAAAGTACAATTTTTTATCTGAAGCATATAACAATAATATATGTCATATAATAATACGTAATTATAAGACTAATATAATCATTAACACTAAAACCACGGCTGTGCCACTTTTGACTCATCCGATAGCGCTTCTGTTTATTTGGGTTTGCACGTGGAGCTTTCGATTTTTGTGACTTTTCATAATCGTAATTAATTACAAGTAATTTTACTTTTATGGTGACAACTCTTTCTCGTAAAAAGCTAGATTTACTTTGAATCGTGATTGAGTTAATTTAGACCAGCGGTTCAAGTGTTAATTAAATTACCATAAAAAATGATCTATTAATTTTCTTTTTAATTCTTAATTTTAAGAATCGTCATTATCATTAAGATACTTAGTCCGTTATTCATAATTTTGCACTTAAGAATGTAACTTTTTTTCATAATGTAGAAATACGTTGCCCTTTTCTTATCTTCTAATTTCATCTAGCAACCGATTTATTGTGTCTTGTTCGTTTTCCTCACATACACACGGATGTATCTGTTTTGGTTTAAAATATTGTATAAATTTCCTAAGTTCATCAAAAGAAGCATGCGTGGAATAACATACATTAAACGTCCTTTCACTAGACTCATCCCATTCTCCAACTACACTCTTATCACGTTTCTTCCATTTTATTACTGATGGTACAATAGTTAATATGTCCTGCTGAAGGACATTGGTACGACATTGTAGACCTGGGCGATTCATACATACATATTTACTCATACATGCATGTATACGTGCATCCAGTGAATTATTTGTAACGTGACATGCCAATTCTGGGATACGCATATAACTTTTGTATACATAATCCTGAACATGAATACGTGTTTTCAAAGATTTCGACAGCTCCATGTAGAGAAACTCAGAGCCATATAAAGCGGAACATTCCAGAATAACGACTTTCCTTGGGCTTTCATCTAGCCATTCTTTCACAACTTTACTCATTACACTTATACTTTCTATTCTTGTCGGGAGATAAGTGAAATCATGACTTAAAAATGTTGTATCTAAATATACATTATCAAACTTTTTTGGAAAATTGTTGCAATTCAGTGATTTTATTTTACGATAATCATGTGGATTGATTCTAAAATCTCCAGTATATAATATTAATTTATTCATTTTCTCAAAAATAAACATCACCGAGCCAGGACAATGTCCAGCAGAAGTAAATGTTACAAAAAGAATATCAGTCTCTTCGCTGTTATAATTACTTCTATATTCAATACAAACTTTTTTATCGACTTCGATATCTTTTACATAAGTTTCTACATTACGCAGATTTTGACAATACTTATTTTCTAAGAAAACTTTACTAATGCGACTACAATAAAGATACTTATTATACTGTTTTAAGTGATCAAAAAATGTAATGTCCAAGCCTTGCATATGATCAATATGACAATGGCTAAGGAAATACACAGAGGAATTCATGTTTTCTCGATTAAAACGGTCCACCGAGATGCCTGGTATCTCTTTGATAAGCCCAACGAACGTTGACATTCTGATGCATAAATTCTTCCTGTAATGAAGAATCTAGATATCAACTAAATCCATGCAAGCATGTGAATGCATGATAAAATAATAATGGAGCAACAAGCCATTAAGAATATATAAATCATTTATTTCATTAAAAATTGAGTCATATTCAATTAATTTTGTTAAAATATTTAAATAATATTTAGCTTGCAAAATGCTCTGAATGACCCGATGGATAAAAATCTTTGATTATATTTGTTTTCGCAATTTCCCACAATTTGTCTTGTAAGCAAATACTTATATCCTCTACACTGGCGCAAAAATTAAATATTTCACAAATACTGTAACTTTGTAAAACAGCTCTTTCCAAGATTGAATTACGATGAAATAATGTATGCATGATGTATATGTTATAAATTAAATAGATACAAATTATATAGTTAAATTATAATAAAATTATATTAAATTCTAGAATATTTAACCTTTTTTAAGAAGGTGGCCAAAACACCTCTCTTACATAGTTATTTTAAAAATCTTGTTGTAAAAAAGGAAAATGAAAAAATATTGTCATTCCTTTACATTCCTCTATTTCATAAGGATAAGAATAATGTAAATCTAACTCTAATCTAAATTTATACTATCAAAAATATAACTAAAAAATAAGATCTGGAGTGCTCTAATTACTCCACCTATCTATAAAGGTTAAATATATGCATATATATATGTGTGTGTGTGTGTGTGTGTGTGTGTGTGCGCGCGCGCGCGCGCGCGTGCGTGTGTGTACACACACATATGCATATATTTAAACTTCTTTAACTTACATAAAAAAAGTTTAAATTTCTATTCTCCATTCATCGGTATATTTAGATTATATTCGATCGCCAGTGATTTTGAAAAACCGTCGAATTAGACACTTTCGCCATATACATGTATGTAATTAATAAACAGAAAGAGGGAGGTTCAGAGACAGTGGGAGGAAGGTAAAATACAAAAGGCGAGATACAACGGGAGGTATAAAGAAATAGGGGTGAAGGGCAAAGTTCCAGAATACCTGAGGAAAGAAAATTTAGGGGATGGAAAAGGAGGTGATAAGGTAAGAGCACTTTTCAAATTAAGATGCGGGAACTTAGAGGAAGGGAATAAATATTGGGAGGGAGAACATAAGAATAGGTGTATATTCTGTGAAAATGGTAATGATAATATGATGCACTACATAGGGGAATGTAGAGAAATAAAAGATAGGTTTAAGAGTTTAGGGAGAGGAAATAAAGAGATCTTAAAGAGACTACAGGATGAAAGCTTAGATGAGGAGAAAGGGGAATTGTTAAGGAAACTATGGAAAGAGAGGGAGGAGGTAAAAAAAGGAGGGAAATAAGAAAAGAGGAGGGGGAGAACATAGAAGAAAGGTGGAAGGAGGGTAGGAAGAAAGGAAAGTAAAAGGTAGACAAGGGGAATATAGGGAATAAGAGGGGTGGATAACCAAGAATGAAGGATATTAGGAAAGTAGATACGGCAGAGTTAAGAGCAAAGGTATATGATAAGTATTTGTATTTCTGTATTTCTGTTTTATATATATATTTATAGTTTTGTTAGTTGTTAGGTCTTTTATATTGTATATGGTAAATAGTGTTTAATAAAGTTATGAGGCAGTATTTAGGTTATTAAGATAAGGAGTAAAGAGGATGTGAGTACAAACGAAAGAATGGAAGAATGAGTGGGTTAAGATTTTTTGTAAACCAAGTCCCCTTCTTGGCTGTATACGCTGAAGTGTAATAAATTCTATTCTATCACATACATGTATGTATCACTCTTAATTAAAACAGTAAACGACGATATTATTAGACTCGACAGATCGTTTTTCTCGAAATTTCGATGAGATATATATGTGCAATATATTGCACCATGTGCAGTATTGATCAGTGGGTTTGCATTTGCGGACTTATATTTTTCGTAATATTAGTCAGATTAACTAATAGTTGATTAGCAGGAATCAAGCGACAATCGGTTTAACAAGAAGTAATCTGTTAAATTTAAGTTATACCTCGAGCCACGTCCAGATATCAAATTGGCTCAATAATTGTTCGGTGGCCAAAATTCCAGCGTGCCGCAGGAAAACGTGCAAAATCGTGCCAAGACAGTGGCTGCCAGGGTTGCCAGATATACAATACGTAAAATCGCGTACAGAGCGCGCTCAAGTCAAATTTGCTTTTAAAGCCTATAGCGGAGAGCACAGACTCTTGCATAACGCATAACACATGAGGCATAAGAAATTGAACCAACCAGAGTTCTCTATTACATGGAAGGGAAAGAAACGGAGAACTTCGATTGGTACATATTCTTATGCAATACGTGTTATGCGTTATGCAAGAGTCTGTGCTCCCCGCTTATCGCACA
>NW_017297908.1:255656-261498 GCF_001594075.2 Trachymyrmex cornetzi | reverse complement strand
AATGTCGCCATATTGATTTACATAAGATGCTCATTGGTTTAACGGCCTTACGTTATGCTTATGCTCTGTTATGCATTTCATGTGCGATAGCCCTTAGATCAAGAGGAATGGTCCTATAGGCCGCAGCACACACTCTTGCATAACGCATAATGCATAGTGCATAAAGGAATCAACCAATCAAAATTTTTCTTTTCCATGGAATGGGAGGAAAGGAAAGATTCTGATTAGTTGATTGGCTTATGCACTATGCATTATGCGTTATGCAAGAGTGTGTGCTGCGGCCTTATCTCGGCAGAGAATTAAGGCCGCAGCACACACTTTTGCATAACGCGTAATGCATAGTGCACAAAGGAATCAACCAATCGAAATTCTTCTTTTCCACGGAATGGGAGGAAAGAAAAGTTTCTGATTAGTTGATTCGCTTATGTACTATGCGTTATGCGTTATGCAAAAGACTGTTGCTGGATTCACACTGCATCCGATTTACGTCGTATGACGGTCTGCAACTAATCAGAAAACAGGATTCCGATGATACGAAGAAAAATCCATCGGAATCCTGTTTTCTGATTGGTTGCAGAGCATCGTACGACGCAAATCGGATGCAGTGTGAATCCAGCATGTGCTGCGGCCTACTAAAGATTGGGACCATTCTACACAACTTGCATAGTCGCATAAACATATGCATAAAGAAAATCATCCAATCGTAGTTTACGTTTGTCTTTTGACAGAAATGTGATTAAATAATTTTTTTTTTATGCATATGGTTATGCGACTCTGCAAGTTTGTGTGGAATGACCCTTAAAGATTGAAATTTTACCAATGAGGACAAAGAAATTTTGGTTCCTTTTATTCTGATTGGTCAAATTTCAATCTTTCAATCTTCAATCTCATTCTTCAATGCATAGTCTGATTTCGGCCTAAGCGAATCAATTAATCAGAATCTTTCCTTTCCTCCCATTCCATGGAAAAGCAATATTTCGATTGGTTGATTCCCTTATGCACTATGCATTAGTTCGATCTACAATAGGTGTTTTGAGTCTTAAGCCGTAAGAAATTGACCAACTACAGTCGAATGCGAGGAGAATAAGTAAAGGGTCCTCTACATAGAAGTCGTAGACAGTCGTGGAGTCTTAAGTCGTAGGAAACTGACCAATTCCAATCGAGTATTCTCCTTATATTTAATTGTGATTGATTGGTTTCCTACGACTTAAGACTCCACGACCATCTACGACTTCTATGTAGATGACCCTTAACTGTGATTCGTCCATTCCTTGTGGCTTAAGGCCTATCACACATGAAATGCATAACAGAGCATAACATAAGACTGCTGGACCAATGAGCATCTAGCATAATGTCGCCATATTGATTTACATAAGATGCTCATTGGTTTAGCGGCCTTATGTTATGCTTAAGCTCTATTATGTATTTCATGTGTGAGAGCCCTAAGGCTTAAAAATCTATTGTAGATCCGGGGTTAGAGCCCAAACGCAAGCTTTTGCATAACGCATAACGCATAGTGCATAAGCGAATCAACTAATCAGAAGCTTTCCTTTCCTCTCATTCCATGGAAAAGAAGAATTTCGATTGGTTGATTCCATTATGCACTATGTATTATGCGTTATGCAAAAGCTTGTGTCTAGGCCCTTAGGGTATATCCACACAAACTTGCATAGCCGCATAAACATATACATAAAGAAAATTATCCAATTGCAGTTTTCTTTTAAAGTCCTACATAAAATGTGATTGGATAATTTTCTTTATGCATACGTTTATGCAAGTTTGTGTGGATATACCTTTAGGGCTCTCGCACATGAAATGCATAACATAGCATAAGCATAACATAAGCCCGTTAAACCAATGAGCATCTTATGTAAATCAATATGGCGACATTATGCTAGATGCTCATTGGTCCAGCAGTCTTATGTTATGCTTATGCTCTGTTATGCATTTCATGTGCGATAGCCCTTAGCCCGGATCCTCATACGGGCAACAGCGTTTTGACACAAAGCGCTAATTGGTGAAAAGCCGGTTGTGGGGGTAAAATTTACCCCCATCACTCGTTTTTCACCAATCAGCGTTCGGTGTCAAAGCGCTATTGCCCGTATGAGGATCCGGGCTTATGGGTTATGCAAGAGTCTGTGTGTTGCGGCCATAAGGCCAAAAGATGCTGTGCATAGAACGCACAGAACACAGTTGATGTAAACACCGAATATTCGATGGTCGAAAAATGAATGTTATTTTGAAAGTGTTTCATAAAAGTTAATCATTTTCTGCCGTTGCTTATTGCCTGATTTAATATACAATTGATAAGGTAAAGTAAGCTCAATAAGCATCGTATAAGATACAAGAATGCCACCGAAATGTAAATTTCAAGAAGGTATAGTTTCTTATTCTTTTTGTAGTGAAGATGTATTGAACTTTCTTTGATTTTATGTGAATTGAATTAATGTTATGGTTTGTATATTAGGAGAAAAAGTTTTGTGTTTTCATGGACCATTGATCTATGAAGCCAAGTGTTTGAAGTCATCTATTACCAAGGAGAAGCAAGTTAAATATCTTATTCATTATGCTGGTTGGAATAAAAAGTAAGATTTTTGCATTTATGTGTTCGTGGACTATATGTAGGTTTTATTTATATAACGTTTTTGTTGGACTAATAAAGTTGAACCATATACTGAATTATATATTTGAAAAAAAATAGCTGGGATGAATGGGTACCTGAGAGTAGAGTGCTCAAATATAATGAGGCAAATGTACAGAAACAAAGAGAAGTCCAGAGAGCGCACTCAAATCAGCAATCTGCTCAGAAGAACAAAAAGGGAAATACAGCAACTAAAACACAAGGTCGAAGGAGTGAGGGAGGTCGAGAAAAAGATACTGATAGTAGGTCGAGCACTCCTGTCGCTGATAAGAGTATGAGCCGTTTTAGTAAGGGTACAAGTAGCTCATTAATGCCTTCATCTTCTCACGAGTCTGTGTCTGAACCACCACGTAAAAAACGAAGGTTTGTTATTTAACATCTAATGTCTTTTTACAATTGTGTATTGCAGTTTATTAAAAGAATTTTTTTTTAGTCGTCTAGAACCATCTGGTGAGACTGAAGAATATCTTACGAAAATAGAGGTTAAAATTAAGTTACCTGAAGAATTGAAGTTTGTGCTAATAGACGAATCCGAAATAATACTGAAGCATCATAAATTACCTGCATTACCTGTACAAAATACAGTCGACAAAATTCTAGATGATTACGTAGAAACAAAATCATCAGGGAAACCTAATGACATTAGGTATAATGCAATTGAAAGTCGACGATTCTTATTATTCTATTGAATAATGAAGATTGTAAATTATATTTTATATATGTGTACAACATGTCATGATAATTATCTGTTTATAATCTAGATATTTTTTGACATATGTAAAATTTTACTCTAAAATTTCTTTCTCATTTTTTAAATCAAATTTTAATTTTTATAAAATAAACGTTTTAACATTTGAGTTAAAAAATTATTTGATAATATAAGAATGTCAAAAAGTAATGAAATGACTTTTTTCACGTTTTCTGAAAAAAAAATCAGTAAAAAACTTAGGCTGGATAAAAAAGATCTAAATTAAAAGGGAGCAAAATTGGAACAAAAAACTATGGTTGCAATTGAAGCATTAACTCTGTTTCAGAGAAAGCACGCTGGAAATAACAAAAGGTATTCGGGAATATTTTAATAACACGTTGGGCCTTCAACTATTGTATAAATGGGAACGACCGCAGTTTATACAGATAATGAATGACAATCCGGAAGCGTTGCCAAGTCAGTTATACGGAGCGTTCCATCTCCTTAGACTATTCGGTAAAATGTGTTTTATAAAATGTAAAATGTTTGCTGTTTTTAACATTTGACATTATTTAAATGACAATTTTAACTTTGTAGTACGACTCGGCGGTATGCTCTCTTATACGCCTTTAGACGAGAAGAGTATACAGTTATTGCTGTCGCATTTTCACGATTTTCTGCAATATTTGCAAAAGAACAACGCTGTGCTCTTTAATCTTCAACAAGATTACACAGATCCATCACCAGATTATCATCGAAAGTATGGTTAAATTATCAGTTTATTCTTTTTCGAATTTGTACTTGAACGAATGTATTACTTATTTGCAAAATATTTTACATGACAATCTGTTTACACATAGGACGCTATTTAAATTCATTTTTTACATAACTATCGTATAATCATTTTAAATGAAATGATATAATAATTTGGGAAGGCTCCGATTGCACACATTGCATGTTGCACACATGGGTCGCTAATTGGCTAATTTAAAAATAAAATATTCTCATTAGTAAATCAGTGAAAAGTTAGGCACCAGCTGATATGAATGGTGTGTGCAATCGAGATTGTAGGCAAACGGGATCCTCCCAATAATTTATCTAGTAATAATAATATAAATAAATTATTGTAAAACAAAGATGGCAATATTAAAAAAATTATGATGAAATTATAATTCAAATACATAACGCGATATTAAGGAGGATGCATAAAATTACCAGATTTTGGCCTAAACGATAGAATCTTTCTGGTGTTTCATGTTTTCTTATATTCATTGACATGCTGAATTATTTGCAAATTTTTATTTCATAGTTTATGGATCTGATGGAAACGTATTGAAAATTGCATTAAAAGAAACACAATTTCGTCGAAATCTGATCTTTGCAATTTTCAATATTTTCCAGCAGTGTCAATTTGAAATAAATGTTTGCAAATGATTCAGCGCAAAAGATACGGAAAAAAAACGTAAGGATTCCATTGCTTAGACTAAAATTGGCTGTTTTACTTTTTACTTAATGTTCTGAAGAATTAATAAAATAGGCCATTTTGACCAAAACAATAGAATTTTTCTTATGCATATTTTATTTTATTTTTTTGATGTGCTGCATTATTTGCAAACGTTAATTTCAAATTAAACTAATAAGAAAATATTGAAAATTGCAATCAAAGATCAGATTTGGACAAATTATTATTTATTGCGATTTTCGACATGTTCTCATCAGATCAGTTTGAAATAAACGTTTTCAAATGTGATTGAGCAAATAAACAATAATTATTGCTCATTTCTTAGGCCCTGCACACAATAGAAGGAATAAGGAATTAGGAATAAAGAATAAACGATTTTAACCTATCAGAAATCGGATACATCGGAATACACGGTTTCTGATAGATTGAAATCGTTTATTCTTTATTTCTAATTTCTTATTCCTTCTGTTGTGCGCAGGGCCTTGATCTTCTAACATTTTTTTTGCTTTATACACGAGCATTATTTTCATTTAATATTTTCAATATAAAACATTCAAGTATTTATTAAAATAATAATTAGAACAATACAATATTTTGTAGTTAAATTTGAAATCTTAATAAATTTGAAAAATCAAAATTCATCGAATTACCAATCCGCGTCAGTTCGAAATAATCGATCTTTTTGTCCGACAGGTGCAACGACCAATCCGCTTAGTCGACACTCACGAACAGCCAATCAACGGGCGGCACATATAGGCCGCGGTCCGATTCACGTTCACAACGCTTAAAAATCATTTCATCCTTGTTGTTTGTCAAATGTTAAACGAAGACGATAGAAATAAGACGATTTTAACCTATCAGAAACTGTATATTCCAATGTATCTTATTTCTGATAGGTTGAAATCGTGTTATTCCTTCGCATGGTGTCCGGGGCTTTGGACGTCGGCCGGCCATCTCAGTACAGCTAGTGCGCATCGACGTAATCGAGTCATCGAGTATTCGAGTCTGTTCGAGTCTCTCGCCAACGTTCGACGTGGAAGTCGGAGGATCG
>NW_017297908.1:227747-255597 GCF_001594075.2 Trachymyrmex cornetzi | reverse complement strand
GGGGGGGGGGGGAGCCAGTCCGCGAACATCGGGCCAGTCAGTCAGTGGCAGGAAAAAATGGCGGATGTCGACTTGAATATCGACAACCTGATACAGAGATTGTTGGAAGGTACGTGATTACGACGGGACGGCCGACGTGTTGAAATACGTGTGTACGACGCGCGTCGTTTTACCGCCGCGCGCGTGCCGCCGTGTACGTCGCGAGCGTGTTTCGTCCGCGCGCGGTCGACGGAAATTCACTGCGGCGCAGCCGGGACCTGGGTACGGACGATGCGATGCGATGCGACGCGATGCGCGAGTCAAATCGAACGCTCGAACTTGTCGCGATTGGAACGCGACGCGCTCACGTCCCACGTTCCCGCGCGTCGAATGCACGTACGCTCCAGCTCTTGTTCTCGCGATCGTCGCACGACGGTCCCGAACCGGGTCCGGGATCCGCGTCGCGGTCCTCTTTTTCGTTCTCCCTCGCTCTCCGAGAGTGCGTATCGCGCGGGAGCCGTGACGCGGTATTCCGACCGCGCGTCCTTGCTCCGTGTCGCCGCGCGCGACTTCCCTGTCGATCCGATCAAAAGACGCAGGGAGGATATCGATCTTGCCCGTCAAACTTTCGCGGTCATCGCCATTGCGATACATAAATTGAGTGAAAAAAAAATTCATGAGACCGTTCGATGTTCCTCTTTTTCTCTTTCGATCTCGTCCCGAGCTATGTCTATTTTCCCATCTCTCTCCTTTGCCTCTCTTTCCTCTCTCTCCTCTCTCTCTCTCTCTCTCTCCCTCTCTCTCTATCTCTATCTCTATCTCGCTGTCTTGGTCGCGTTCGTTTTCTCCCTTTACGATATAACTCCATCTACTTCTCGCGACTTAAAGAGCCCACCCCCTCCCTCCGCGCAAACCGCCACCGCATCACCCCCCTCGCCCTGCGCCGCTGACCACCGCGCGATCTTTTATCCCTCCGTTCTCTTTAGCCGCAGAAAAAAAGAAGAAACAAATCTCTCTCTTTTTGTTTGTTCTCTCTCTCATGCTACGCGAATGCGGGAACCCCCTTGTGCGGTAAAGTATACCACACGCAGAAAGACCAGGTTCAGAAGAAAGCCAAGCTAAAAGATATTTTCTCGTCGGACTTTGTCGGTACGCAGCTACTACACAACAATAACCAGCCACCATCACCACCACCATTACCATTACAGCAACAACAGGAAACGACAAACTCCTCCACATAGAATTATCCTGCATTCTCTAAATTCTTTTGAGTGGAGTCTCCAAAGAGTGAAAATTGAGCCAGTCTTGAAAAAGAGTGACTCAGTTTTCAGTCTTTAACTCTTAGTACATAGCCGCGATTGAGTAATTCTTGTCCTGCGTTTTTCTTCTAAAAACTAAGATCAAGTAATTAGTTATAACACACATTTATACATAATTTTTTAAATATTGTGTATAATCTTACGAATGCTTTTTAAAGATGTCAAAGTTAAAGTATATTAAGAATTATTTAATAATTTTTGTATATTTGTTAAAGTAATGAAAATTAACGTGGGACATAAATGATCCATTATGTTATAATAAGGACTAGAAAATTATCGTATGTATTAAGGGTTAAGAGTGAGAGAGAGATTTCACTCTTCAGAATAAGATTCATTCTAAAAATTTTATAGTGAATTCGATCACTTGCACTAAATTAGTGGACATAAAAAGGCTGTTTTGCATAAAGTGTCTAAATGCAATGGCACAATCAACTTTGACAATGAGATAATACACGTATATATTCTGTTAAATAACGTGTTAGTATTATGGAGTATTTAATTATTTAAAATATTCAATTTTCAATACGCACTAATCTATGATGCAAGTGTTAGAATTCGCTATTAGAGAGTTTGTTCGGTCGAGCTTCCCCGACTTTTGTATTTTGTTATTGTTCCCGCGGCCTTATAGCATGTAAACGTCTGCTTACTTGGCGTCACGGGTTATCTCTAAGCGTAGCTTCCATATTACAATTGCATATTGTTAAGTACGAGATAAGAGTAAGGAAATGCATTCTTATAGCTTTAAAGTCATTATCATGTTTATCTTTACATCGATTTCTGTTTTCCATTTATATGACTTTTTTTAACGACCGACTTGAATCAGCTGGAATCCGGAGCTGGAAAATGATAACCAATAAAAGCGGTTATCAGCAGAAGTTGAGGAAGAAGCGATGCATTCAATATAATGACCGCGTCAGCGGAATGTTTATTTTCCATTGTTGAAAGTTTTCTTCACGCTGATTGAGTTATATTTTTAAATCTAGATGAGTCCTATCTCAGCGAAGAAAACTTCCAACAGTTGCAAAATAAACGTTCTGTTTTATGTGGCCATTGTCTCGAGCAACTCAGAAATACATTAATTAAATAATAGTACAATTTGTTTAGATAAACGTAAGTTGATTTACAATTTTATATTCACTCTTAAAGATTGAAAATTGAGCCACTCTTTTTCAAGACTGGTTTGATTTTCTTTCTTTAAAGTAAGATTTCATCTACAAAAATTTAGAGAGTAATAATTACGTCAAATGTATAACATTTAATTTCACTACATGAAAAATCACTCTTGCGTGTAATTCGATAAATAGAAGTTGGTCTATTTTTCTTTCTATATTGAAACCAAAACAAAATCAGGCAAACTCGAGTCACTGACACAGATAAATGGAAAGCAGAGTCGACTCTATAGAAGTCCATTTATCGTGATAAGTGGAAAGCAATTTATATTTAGGCATTGCGTTTAAAGCTGCAATAATATTAAAGTTCTCGTAGAAACGAGTAGATCGTAGTATCTTAAAAGTTATCATTCTAACGTAAAGAGGATGATATGAGGATGGTTCAAGTGACATTCAGGTAGCCACGTTTAGCGTTAGACCACGCGCTGCAGATTACGGGCCGTTGCCTCTCATTGTCGCGTGCTTGCTCGCTCGACTCCTTTTTCCTCTCTTCTTTTTTGATTTTTTGTTTTCCAAGTAAAGGAGAACTAACCCCTACACGCGGGATCTAAATGTGATCCTTCTTGCTTGCTCTTCGGTCGTCGATCCTATCGAAGCCTCCCTTAGACTTCAGACAGCTACACGCTCTTACTCAAAGACAAATATCTATATAATCTTATTTGGAATATAAGTATCCACACAAGCGCTTCTCGAACCACTCGAAGTTGTTTCTGGATCTGTCGATGCACTTAGCCTATCGTTTAAGATTTATCACTTTCTTCCCTCCGCACTCGTAGCCTTCTCGTTTGAAATGCTTTATCTACGTAAAAATGGAGCAACAATGGCTGCAGATGTTAGATGCTTAAATGTTAGAGCACGCTGGGTATAATAAATGTTTTTGTGCAATCCGTAATTTGTATATATAGCAAAATGCTTTAATTATACTTCCTTCCCTCGCACTATTATTTGAATATAATACTTTCATTTTCCTCTCTTCTACTTTTATTTCTCCTAAAATGCAAAATCTTAAAATTATAAACTACCTGAAAATCGTAATTTTAAATTATGCATATAGAAGCAGGTTTTGTTAGCTCAAATAATCTTAGATTGAAACGAATATCTTATCAGCGTAATTTATCGTTATCTATATGAGCGCATATCAATTGTGTTTTATAATGTAATGCCATTATCGTTTAGATTAACACTTAATTTAACATATCTAATATTAAATAGTTTTAATGGTTGAGTTAATGCATTTGTGATTGGAGGAAACGTTGCAGATACGTATTTAAAATGTGTATCTCACGACATTTAAGGCAAACATTTAATAGCTGTATCATATTTAACGTAATATTTATTATGGATATTTTCTAAGCTAAGAAAGCAATTTTAATTATATTGCATTGTATATATGTTTGAGATGTTATTTACAGTTCGAAAGTAGTAATTATTAACTTCGGGGAACATATTCCTGAGCTTTCATTAATATCAACCCTACTCATAAGACTTTAGCTTAACGTGACAACAACGAATTATTTTTAACTACTTCAGGGACAAATTATTTTAAATTCTTAGTGTTTCATGGTGAAGTTTATCTTAGGCGCATGCGTGATTTATAATTGTGATACTGGTAACGTGGAAATTTTATCAATTTTGTGATTTAAAAAAATGTATTATTATTATGTCTGATTTTTTTAGATTATCACATCGAATGTGACGATACAGTTAATTTAATGCTGAAAATTTAGTGTAATGAGTACGTTCACGTCGCATGTCCCTGAAGCGATATAAAGTTCGCACTCCAGAGTCATCGTTAAACAGACCTTACAATTATTTTTAACCTCTTCAGGGACAAGTTATTTCTGATTTATCATATATTTTCTCTATATATTCTCTCTACCTCGTAGGATCGATTTTATTTATTTATATAAAGTTATTGAAATTTTACGTTGAAAAGAAGACTGACAGAGCTATAAAGAAATCCTCCAAAAATTAAATTCTAGTAGATCCGTTTTAAGGGCAGGATCTGTTTTAAGAATAAATTTTGGGATATATATAAATATCGAGCATTTCTCGTAATTAAATTTTCACATAAATTCATAAATTATTAACTCGAGCCATCGTACGCGACGAGATGTTCGCATCGTTTATAAGTGATCAGATCTCCGAAGAAATCTGTTTTCATTTTGGCTTATTTTAAGCACTTATTTTAAGCATCCGATGACTACGCGGTGATACAAAGTGACATTTCCAGCGTTTCGCCTGGAATATGCCTGCCATGTAATAGCAAATTGACAATAGCTTCTCTCCCGGGTAATGGAATCTCTGCATCTTCGCTCTATAGTCGCCGTGACCTTGCTAATATGCAGTTTTCCGATAGCCAGTATCAGACTAGTTTAGCCGCACCGTGAATTCCCTTTTATGCCTATAAATAACGATTCGACGACACATCCATAGCGTCATAGAGAGATGATGTGCACTGGATGTCGGTTAAATCACCTGTTCCCTTTGCCTTCGCCGCTTATTAACGCTTTGAATGTCGAATGACGTCATCTAAAGATATTCGGCACTTTTATCGAGTGTGGAAGACTAAATGCGCTAGTGAATTTATTTACTGTGATACGTGTATATGTCGTGAGAATACGTAGACCTGATATAATTCAACTTTTTTTTTTTACTGAACTATATTATTTTTGTCGTATTTCAAATATAAAAGTTTAATGTGATATGAAAAAAACATATTTAAATTCAGATAAATTCTTTAAAATCATCGGTTGTTTGCAGGAAATCATCGTTTTAACTTATAACTAATTTAATTAGTAAGAATATAGTCGTGTTATTTCACATACGGTTGTAGAGATATGCATGGATCTATTCACTGATGTATTTACTCTACGTGGCATTGTGATCGTGCGAAATTGAGCTAGGCTAGAAATTAGGAACTTGAGGGAAATTGAATCATCTAGAGCGTTATAGATCCAGTTATGATCCAGAATCCAATAGTTGAGTGGTACCGTAACTTTAGGTTTCCGTAATGTTGAATCGTACAACCCGTGTCGAAAATAGCTCTCTTTCTCCCTTTCTCTCTCGTCGAGAGAGAGGCTCGCACACTCCCGAGACATATCCATTATCCAACGAGCTTATCAGTAATTTCACGCCTTTGACGCTATTATAATCGATGCGATACCACCGTAGACCACGCCGGAAGTACCGTGATTGTACCCATGTGCAAAGTGCTCGAGAATAGGCAAAGATGATCTGGCCTCACCGTAATCTGTAATCGTGTATCACCCCTATTTATTGAGACGGCTAATACCGGCAAAACTTAATCATCTTCCATGCCCCAAAGTAGAGTTATGCTCGGTGTACCTGTAAGAAGGAGTATCATGACCATCCCTCATTAGTGCGGTGGACAGAAATGGGGAATGCCTCATTAGGCGTTATTATCGATTCGACTGCACCGGTGTTAGTAACAAGAATGTCGATACAGCCGACCGTGTTTCTCTATTGTTCTCTACTCGACGCGAATCGAAGAATTGCATAACCGTGCGTAACGACGTACGGTGAGTCGAAGGCAACGGGTACTCGAAGGCAACGAGTCTCAATAGAGACTCGTGGTAAATTGACGGGATAATGATGTATTATTGGCGTATCACGCTCGAGTAATTCCAGAAGCAATACGTGCGTAACGGTATAAGTAATGTGATATAAGTATGGCGTTAATTATACATGACAATGGCATTATTGATTTTTTTTCCAGAGATAGACTGACTATTCTTACGTTATAGATAGACTCTTATCTCGATGTAAAAGCTTTTAAGAGGAGATTGAAATCGGCTGTAAATTCGTGTTGACCATAAATGGAACAAGTTCATGCTTTTATTTATTTTATTATTATTTTTCTGAACAAGTACCTAACAGAGTAATTCACCGCACTAATGAAGGATCGTTGCAATCTCGAATAAAATAACGTAATTAACCGCCAACATTTCTGGGTACACAGTCAGAGGATGTCGACCGGGCAAGACCGTTATCATGACGGAGGCCGAGGTACGTGGCCTCTGTCTGAAGTCGCGGGAAATTTTCCTGCAACAGCCGATCCTATTGGAATTGGAGGCGCCGCTTAAGATCTGCGGCGATATACACGGCCAATATACCGACCTGCTGCGACTCTTTGAGTACGGCGGCTTTCCGCCCGAGGCGAACTATCTGTTCCTGGGCGATTACGTTGACCGAGGGAAACAATCCTTGGAGACGATATGCTTGCTGTTGGCATACAAAATCAAATATCCAGAGAACTTCTTCCTGCTGCGCGGCAATCACGAATGCGCTAGCATAAACAGGATATATGGCTTTTACGACGAGTGTAAGCGGCGATATAACATCAAGCTTTGGAAGACCTTCACAGACTGCTTTAACTGTTTGCCGATCGCCGCGATTATCGATGAAAAAATCTTCTGTTGCCATGGCGGGCTCAGTCCTGATCTGCAGGTAACTAGAGAGATTCTTTGATTCTTTTCTCGTATAAAAAGAAACTTATTCGATTGGGTAAAAGTGCAATAAATATATATTCATACTTTGTCTTGTTTAGGGAATGGAGCAAATCAGAAGAATCATGCGTCCAACTGATGTACCTGATACCGGTCTCCTTTGTGATCTTTTATGGTCCGATCCTGATAAAGATGTTCAGGTGAGATGTTTTTATATCAGCAAATCTCAACGCACCAATTAGATTAATATAGTAAGGATTTCTCTAATCGCATATTAATGTTTTAGGGTTGGGGTGAAAACGATAGAGGAGTCTCATTCACATTCGGTCCAGACGTCGTGTCGAAGTTCCTGAATCGTCACGATATGGATCTCATATGCAGAGCTCATCAAGTGGTCGAGGATGGCTATGAATTCTTCGCTAAGCGACAACTCGTTACACTTTTCTCTGCGCCAAATTACTGTGGCGAATTTGATAATGCCGGTGGAATGATGAGCGTTGACGAAACGTTGATGTGCAGTTTCCAGGTAATTGATGAGAGAATTTTCCTTTCATTCCTCTTTAATGTCATTGATGTAACATATCCAAGTTTACCGCGCCGTGTCTCGCATCTTTTTGCAGATCTTGAAACCATCAGAGAAGAAGGCAAAATACCAATATGGAGGAATGAACACGGGTCAAGCAGGTAGACCATCTACACCACAAAGGAATCCAGCGAAAAAGAAATGACAGCCTTCAACCGAACCTGCACAACAAACGCGATTATCCTTAATGGAGGCTATCATGCTAGGTAAATCTGCTTTATGCTTGTCAAAGCTTACTTAATCACACTAGCTGACCACTTATGTGCATTATTACGAGTCTATTTCCCACGATTATCAGTTGAACAGAAAAAGAGAAAAGGAACAGAAAAAAAGAAAGAAACGAAAGGAGAGCGGAAGAAAGCGAAATGTAGGACGTTGCTCGATATATTTAAGTTCGTACAATGATTCACCGATGATTTAGATGTAATACTTAGCATGTGACGTTTCCAACACATGTACACGCACTTCGGGGCAAACACGATTTAAGTGAACTTGATTTATGATTCAAAGATACATTAATGGAATCACTCGGACACATGGGCTTGCGAAAATTCTTAATGCTTTATAGCCGATGCGCTTGTCGAAAATATCGAGTTTCTCAGATGCTGTGTATCTGATCTAGCCTTTGATTTTCATGTGTTTCAGCACGAAGACGCCGAGATACAGAATTAACCTAATCTGATAAACATAAACCTAAAAAAAGTGTAAGATTTACTTCTCTCTCAATTGCATTTTAACGTGATAAGAAATATAAATAATTCGCGGTGAATCAAGTTTCGATTATCGTACTTGACGAAGGGATTGCTCTCAGAATTTTACAGCAATTATGGCAATTATCTACCATGAACGAAGTGATCCCTTGTGTAAAGCTAGTACTCTTTGAAAAGCATTTCATCATTCTCATTTGTATTTATTGCTTCCACTGTTGATGTTGAGTGTAATTATGAGACTCGCTGTTATTATATATTATTAATATTATTTTTATTTTTAATAGTATTTTTATCATTGCTTTAGCAGCTAATTTAAATATCATCGTTTCGTGAGAGATGCGCGTGTATATAGATAGATATATATATACATATATATATATTTTTGACCATTTATTTTTTTCTCTTAAACCATTACCCATTACAAATTTAATTATATCGTCATGTGCAGTATTCCGAGCGTGATAGTGACTGCACGTTCCAGAGATATGTCGTAGACGAATTAGGTTGTTTATTCTCGGGCGATAAATCCGGAGAGAAACACAGAGAGCTAGTATTTTTAAGATAAATATACTTACGCCTTTATTCGAAAGATACTAGAAGGAGGGAAATCGTGAAGAAGAGAAAAATGAGAACATGTAAAAATGAGGTCGCATGTATACAGAATTTAAATGCAGAATTTCAGCTTTTTATTCTCGCGATGAAAGCAAACATGAATGCAAATACGCATTGTTATCGATTTACGGAAGATTTATCGCATATTGTAAAGATTATTTCAAATTGTGTGAACATTTTGTTAGTGATTTTACAGGCGGATCTATGTATTTAGATTTTGATGAGTTGAAATTTCGCACTTGTTATATATGTTTATGCTATTTAGACATAAGGGACATTCATGTGATAGAATAAAACTTATTAATTTTTGAACAGGAAAACCTTTGACGGCACACCGCATTTAAACGTTTGGTGCATTTATTTAAACATTTATAAATATGTTTATATCCAGTTTTTTGTTTTCTTTTTTTTTATTGATCTCAAATTTCATGTAATTTCTATTCATTACTGTTGAAATCGCTGCAGTAATATGATTGTTTTATGGATTTTTAAAATGATGCATTACATAACGTTTCCTTGCTGCGCTTTTGTTCTGTAAGTGATATTGTATTATTATTTGCGATCATCTGCGCAATAAAAGTCACATCATCGGAAAGAAAGTGCGTTTCGACTTTCTAATTTCTAAGAATATTATTCTGATTTCGAAAAATATTAAAATACTATTGCATTATGAAATTTGCAGAGAAGTCTTTTATAAGTCACATTATGTACGAAGAAGAAAATTTGCATTTCAGGAAGCAACAACCGATTAAATAATGATATTTGAGAGATTATAATCATAGCGAAGATTTTTGTTCTCTAATAATGCGCAAATGTGTTTTCTAGAGATTTAATATTTACTATTGGCAAAATATTATATTTTATAAATACTACTAATAAACATGATGTATACGTCGAAATTTACGAGCTATCGATAAAACGCGTTTGTCACCGATTAAATACAGACTGACGATTAATGAGATTGTATCGTGCGAGTTATTATGATTGCGAAGACGATCTGGGAACACGAAGACCGTACATCAAAACTGAAAACTCACCCAGAAGCAGAGATCAATCAAACATAACGGGCCTTTTCGTGGCAACGACGCCACAATTGGTTCTCATATTATTACGCTATATTTTACTCAATGGTTGTTCATTATTTGATTGCTATTTAACATTGGATAGCGCTTGATAAAGTATTTATTATTCGATGTATGAGAGAGATGCAGTGCAAATTTTTGTTTTAAAATTGGAGCCGACGAAACGAAAAATGTCCTTTCCATCCTTCCTTCCCTGCGTTTCTCCCCTAGTCCCCCAAAAAAGAAACGCAAAATTAATTATGTCAAAGGAGCGGTTGTGATTCCTTGATATATGCGTTCTTTTCGTCCGAGATTCATATATTATATACAGATATTATATTTGTAAAGGGTTGACCGGTCGCGATTCGACGATATACTTTACTAAATAAATAATAAAATGAAGGTGCTCTCTCTTCTTGTGGGAGGAGCTTGTGACTATCGTGGATTGTTACATCGTTCGAATCGCCGATAACGGAACACGCTATGCAATGGCATCCTAGAGATGTAAAACTTTCAGATAATAAATATGCATATTGTTGTACAAAACCTTTCTTTCAGCTTATTATTCTTCCCTGGCTCTTTAGTAAGAAGGCAAGAAATCTTCTGCGTAGCAGAAGTTGATTTTTAAATATGTACAATATAATATACACATGTATATTTTTTTCTTGGTAATACTTGATGTTTTTTCTCGATGTATGTATGTATTTTTTTTAAGGAGATGTCAAACTTTTTGATGCCAAAATTATTAAAGATCTAAGAATTTTTTTCATTTTTACACAGATATTACATCATTAATTTAGAAATAATTGACCGAAATATACTTTCAAATTGTTATTAAATCGAGTATGTATTATATTTTATAGTTATTTTAACTTGTTGAAATTAATAATAAATTATAAATTTTTACAGTTTTATAATTATTTCTGGAAGGAAAATAAGATTGGGTAAACTGATCGTTCTGTAATAAAATTTTGGCAGTGTTTATTTTATTTCAGATTATGGATGAAAGGTACAATAAATCATATGATGTGGGAAAAGTTAATAAATAAATAAAATTTTGTGAAAATATGCACTATGATGGAGACGTCAAAATTCTTTCGGGACATGATGTAATTTTTATTTCTTTTTTTGGTTGACCTTTTTCAGGTACTATTTTGTTTTTTTTTCGTCGTTTTTTTGTTTCACGCTTTCCATGTGGCACCAGGCAGTCGTCAGTAAGCGTGAGCTGCAAAAAGAAGAATGTGTTGATCAAATATAAAAAGATGGAACGACAATCACGTGCACTTATGGAAAAATATTTAAATGAGAAAGATAATATTTGAGAAATTACAGATCATTGTCGCAATACGAGACGTCGAGATAAGCTCAATTCTTGATTTATACGTTATTATTTTTCCATAAGATCTTATTTCGAGATTTCTACTGGAGGAAGTATACAAACTAAAATGATATGCGACATTAAGATCAATGCAAGATTTTTAGAAATCGAAAATTTGACATGCTTCAATTAATCTTTAAATTATACATGCGTTGTACATTCTCCTGTAGAAATCTTCAGAAAATTTAGCAGAACGATTTCATAGAACTTTTATACAATGTACAAACATTAAAAAACTCAGGTTTTTACACGTCCTCGTATGCGGTGTAATGTTTCAACTATTCTGGTGGCAGTTAGTCGTTTAGAGATACCAGATAAACACATTAAGACACTACATTAATATTAATCGCTAAATATGGATTTAAATTCAATACAGCAAGCTAATCTGGCAAATTATAATTCGAACTATTCTACATGACATTTAATATATTAGCTAATACTACGTCGAACAGAAATATTACACCGTGGACGAGGCCCCCTAGTACTCGTCTGGGGGTATTCGGACATAAGTATTCGATACACAAATGTCTCTCACTGGAAAAACTCAAAATACATATATACACATTAGTCAACTGAAAATATACGTAAATGAAAAAAGTAAAATAATAGTTCGTAAAATATACACTGAGAGAAAAATGTACTAAATTTTAATAAATAATTGTTTGAATAGTACTAATACAACATTTATTTACGGAAAATAAATATTTGTTAAATAAAATATAATAATAGATAAATCAAATTAATAGTTTTTGTACCAAATAAATTTATATTTACATTTAGTAAATGTTCAATTGGCACTATTCGAATAAATATTTATTAAAATTTAGTACATTTTTCTCTCAGTGTAGGCTCTCAAATCATGTACAGACCGTCGTGATAGATGTTGATTATATTATAAAACAACTTTATGATTAGATGATTATGCTACCGATTACGTGAGGAATTAGGATGATGTTTCGTTAACAAAACCCTTCGGCTACGACGCTTCTGGACTGCCGTTCCTGTCTTCGAGGACAGCCAAGAACGATTCATCTTTATGCTAAACATCGATCCCACAAGCGGTGAGTGCTATATGGTTTGCGAATGCTAATAATCGCGAGTGACACGTTGATTTTAACACTAGAAGATATATTAGCTTCCGTTATGTTAAGAAATTGTGTCATGTTGGCTTTCTTATATTTTTATTTTAATAGCAAGATAAGTAAATTTATAAAATTAATAATAGATATGCGGATACTTATTTCTTTCATCGATAGCACATTCACTGAAATTTAATAAAAAAAAACTTCTATTCTAGCTGTTTGAAAAAATAGGTCTGTTCGTGCTGTTTGTACATTTTGCACTTAGTATCTTTGCTTTTTCTCTTTTTAATATTCAAATTTATATATTTATCTCATTTTAAGTGCAAACGTTTTTGGGGATTTCAAACAACGCGAACAGATTTAATGTTTAACAAATTATAGTTACTTCGATCCTGAGAAGTAAACTTAACCGTAGCTATACACACTTTTTTTTATTCTTGATATACACACTCGGGTCCCTGGAATTCTATATTTGTTACTGTAACTTCCATAAAATAGACATATTTCAATTAATTTTTTTTTTATTGATGGAGAATTGATTAAGGAATAAGTCCATTGTATTTAAAAGTCGATAGAATTAAGAAGCTTCGAGATATATAAGTTCAAAGAAAAAGAAGAGTTCAAAAACATGAAAAAATCTCGATTTAGCAAATTGCGCTGAGGTTTCGGAGATCTCAATGTGTTATAGCTAGGGTTAAAACTCTTCTAGTGTTAACAAATAAATGTGGCGAATGTATATCATGCAGCGATCTTAATTTGCATCATAACAGAGATTTTTTTAATCACTGTACAAACAACTATTTCACCACTGAGACAGACAGATATTATCGGGCACATACCGCGTGTTCGAGATTCTGTCAGCGACTCCTCAGCCGGAGTAATGGCTCGGTAATTAATAGTTACCACAAGGATTAGGGAACATTCTTAAGATGCATTCTGAGGAAAACATTTGGGAAAAATAGTCGAGTTAATATACACGAGTGTAATCGGGGTTACGCGAGAGGAGGAACGCATTTCTTGATAGGACTATTGATACAATAAAGATTTACAAAAATGAACAAACACGCGTGGTAGCCCAAGGGTTAAGAGGCCCGAATTCTCTCTTATTCAAACAGCCGTCGTAACACGGGCCTATTAACGATATACAATATACGCTGATCGCTTATTTGTTACGTTCTACTTGCATGTTAATTAGCCAGTGTAATACGCTTTAATGTGGCGCAAACGAGGATCGTTTTTGGAATGTATCGTGATGCCACTATCCCCGCTGACTCTGATTGAGATTATTGATTGTTTGACTTATTAAACGAGTAAATAGGGTGTGAGGGATTCAACACTTCGACCACTTTAATCTCTTATCGCTCACTTTTTTGCTTAATACGTGGTACGTTTATTGTACCACGGGCTGGTAAAGTGAAATCGTGGAACTGGCTGCGAATAATAGTAGTATAACGCTCCTGAAATGATAGACATTCGTTTGCTGTAGCATCGGTCTCATTACATTAAATCTGCATCGGACAATCTCGGTTTCAAGTCGATAGAGTCGAGTCTGTCGTTAATCACTTGTCTTTGGTGAGATTTCAAACAGGACAAAAATTAAAAAAACGCGTCTAAAAGGTGTCTGAAGGATATTTGCAATGTTAAGGCACCTTTCGGACGTTTTTTAAGATTTTTTTTGGGACTTGTATGTTATTCAGTTTGTAAAAAAATTATGTAACGTTCACTTTCAAAAGAAAAGCAACTACTTGGCTAATTAAGCAAGAATAAAATTTCGCAGTCTGTTGAAAAATGTGGAACGCGTTCAAAAAACAAAGTTGCCCGAAATGTCGACTTCGCCAGTTTTTGGCACCAACTGTTCTCAATTTTACAGTTCGAAGAAGCTGATGGCACGGCTTTATGCCTGTGCCAAAATCACTAGCAATATCGCCGATGTGCCAAATATCTCCATATGGTCGCGACGGTTTATATTTTTGATCGAGGTGACAAGTGAAAGAATATTCTGACCTGTTTTCTGACGTCACTACTGGCGATGACTTCTATCACTTAATTCATGCTCGAACTAGCCGACTCAATTTGTGAGAAAATTTATTATATACACATATACTATATGTGTATATATATATATATATATATATATAAATCGATTATAATTTTTAAATGGCGATTTCCATCATTTTTTAATTTTTCAAGTTCCATTTAAATTTTATACAATCAATCGTTTTGCGTCAAAAGAAAATTTTATATTTTTCACGAATTTTAGAAGAAAATTTATTGATTCTGTAAAGTATAATCGAAAGAAAAATTTTCGCCAATAGAAACGCTTTCCTAAATGTCTAATGACTTTGATAAATGTGAAAAATTATCAAAATCCATACCGAGACTATGGCTATTCTACTGGTAAAAAGATAGACGGCTGACAATGAGTATGAGTTCCAATAGCTCACGTATATTACGAAAACGAATGAAAACGAAAAACACTTCCTGTGCGAAAAATATCTCGTCTTCGTAAGACTGTGTTTAAACTGTAATTTAATAATGCATGTTAAGTGCATGTTTTAAAAAAGTGCATTATATTCTAGACTACTATACTTTGCTATTTGATGACAATTATACAAAATTTTCGAAAATTTGAGAAATTATAATACTAGCTTTTTCGCATCTTAATAATATTATAATAGTATTTTTTCTAAACATTTTGCGATAGTAGTCTAGATCTAAAGATGTGTATTTGCGATTACAAATGTCTTCTTAAGAAAATTAAAAAACAAGTAATCGCAAATACATATATTGCAATTACTGACTACAGGTCTACGAAAAAACTGTTTATCAAGAAATTATTTAAATATTTCACATGTCTGCATTTTTTAATTTGGTGGGGAATTAAAAGTACATGTTATATTTAACGTATAACATATTAATAAATATATCGTGGTGATCTAGCGGAAATTTCGCAATGCTTCGATATCTTTTAATAGCATCTGTAGTCAGTGTTTGTCAATGACCAATGCTACTCACGTCATGTGAACTTGTGCAATAAAGTTATGTGCAATAAAGTTATGTTTGA
This sequence comes from Trachymyrmex cornetzi, assembly GCF_001594075.2. Lineage (NCBI taxonomy): Eukaryota > Metazoa > Arthropoda > Insecta > Hymenoptera > Formicidae > Trachymyrmex > Trachymyrmex cornetzi. Next base: position 240,171 of record NW_017297908.1, on the reverse strand, counting down.
AATAAAGTTATTATTACTATTGAATATAGTTTAATAAATGTATTATTATTGATTTATTATTGGTCTAATCATTAAAATTGAGTTGGCATTGATCTTTGATTAGCTTGAAAAAGAATACGAACGATACGTTGCTTAAGTCAAAGGACTAAGTAAGTCATACATACCGAAGGGCCTGAAAGGATGTCGGCTCCATAGATAGCTACGTTTAATTGGACTGAGGTAACTGTCCCTCAGAAAGAACGGTGTGCGGTATTGAGCGTAACTCGGAATATAGGGCGCGTAGCTTGGGTACCACCATGGGTCCCTAGTAAACGCACTGATGGGTGCCATCGGTGATGGTTCCAGGAGATCGAAGTACGGCTTCCTGCGTAGCAAGACCGACGGACGTGGCAATAAGAAGTCGTCGTCCACGAGATTACCTGTGCGTGAGACGAATTTAATTGGAATCAATTGCAGACTGCTTCGCGGATGGCGCTGAGCTCTTGCCGAGGTAGATAGATATTGTTTATAAATATATACTAGTTATGTAAGGCTATACACGCGGCTGTAAAGCAGCCTTGGTCTTCTCTTATGAGCTAGAACGAAATATTATTAGCAGTGATTGTTTAGCAAATGCTATCTTTACGATCTATCTAAAGCTGCTAGAATAAGATAATATTTTTACTTGTAAGATGAAATTTAAGAAAGGAAAATAAATTTCTTCTTTATTAAAATTTAAATGATTTAAATCTTTAGGCAGGATTATTAAATTTAATAAAATCTTGAAAAATAAAGTTTATCTTGTTTTTATAAATATGTATTGTATATATACGATTGAAAAATAGAAACCAATTCATTATCACTACTTTTTCAGTTTCTCATAGTTCGAGAAGAATAAAACAAGAATACAGTAAATTAAAAAAAATAGTACTAAATTACCATATTTTTGTGGCAATTTAATTTAATTTTTTTATTTATTAAAATTATATTATTTTATTCCTTTCATAATACAAAAATTTAGAAGAAAATAATAATTAAATATGTTATAATATAATGTAAATAAGTACATAAATATTTTTTTTTTAAATAAAAGTAAATTTTATTTTTTAAATAAATATAATTTAATAATTTTTTTTGAATAAAGCGATTAAACTATTATACTGACATAGCTTTTTACACTATTAACGTAAAATAGTATTGTTTATTATTAGTAATGTATATAATTAGTCAAATTGCGATACATTTATTGAATTAAAATTTAAATAATATTCTTATATATATATAAGATTTCTAAAACATTCTTCGAATAGAATTAATCATTGTTGATTAATATAAATTCTAAACATTAATTATTTTGAGCACTGCTATAATTTTTTCTTGTATTTGTATGTTACAGAGAACCGTTGTATTAAGTAATATTTTTGCGAATGTTGTGTAAGTACAATGAACTCTAATCTGAAAGGAGGAGAAGGCTTAAAAGACATCAGGCGATGGCGAAACAAAACCTTATGGTAAGTTATTAATTTTTTATACATTATTTGCTATTTTAATTGATTATTTCTTTATTTTTTAATATTATATTCAGATTTCAATAAAAATTAGAATAAAGAGACTCGTTATTTGTAAAATTAAATTTTTCTACTTAATTAAGAAAAGAAATTTTATAAAAATTATATATACTTATTTCGTATGTTTGATCATAAAATATGAATATAAAATTTAATGAGTGATGCAAAATAATTATTTTTAAAATATAAAAATATTTTGCTAATTTGAACGTTGCTATAATTTTTTCTTATATTTGTATGTTATAGATTAATATCGCAATTACAGCTTCACTGTTGCACATCATGTCGGTGAGCCAAAAATTAACTTTTAGATTAAAGTAGTGGATCAGTGAAAATTGTATTAGTTATATGAAAGAGATGTAATAAGTTAGGAACATAAGAATATTATACAAATTAATTTAATGTTTCACAGATCCATTGCCTTGGATGAATGGGCTAAAAAATTAAGATAAATTATTTATTTGTTGCAATAAAGATAATAATTAGGTTCTTATTTATCAAAAATTTAAGCTTAAAAAAGATCCTTTTTGGAAATTATATATAATAATTATCTTACGCGTATAATAAATTATTTGAATGTTATGCAAATATCTTGAATGAACAGCAAAGAAAGATTAAGAAAGAAAGGTTGCAGAGATTTATCGAAGGAAAAAGTTAAATAACTAAGCACACGTGGTTCGGGAACGTCGTGTAAAGTATCGCGCGATTATTATATTATAAATTATAACAACCGTTTCGGAAGTGCCATACAAAGTATCGCGCGATCGTAATTTTTTGCATTTTCGCAAATATTATTTGTGTGACAAACCCTGATCTAAGAGGAGGAAGAGGCCTAGGAGACATTGCGTAACAGCCAAATTATTTTTTATATATTATTTGTATATTATTTTAATTGTCTTTATTTCTTTTTTTTTTCAATGTTCAAAATTAGATTAATATAAACGTTTCAATAAACAGGTTTTTCCTTGTAAAATTATTAAATCTTACACTAAAGAGAGAGATTTTATAAAAATTATATAATTATTTTTTTTTTTTAAATATTTATTTAAAGTACGAATATAAAATTTAACGAGCAAAATAATTTTTTTTAATATTAGCTTTTTTGCGCTATTATAATTTTTTCGTATATTTAGATATATATTATAGATTAACGTCGCAATTATAACTCCGCTGCTATCACATCGGTAAGTCAAATTAATTTTTAAATCGATGTAATGAATCCATGAAATTCTATATTCTTTAATTCGACATTTTTAATATTTCTTTTTCATTTTCCTTTTCTTTCTTTTTATTTAATTCTGGCATTGAAATTCTCGATGTAAGAGAGCTCACCATGACAGGATAATTTTTACTTTATATATGTTAGTGTGTGTTTGCTCTGAGGAAGGCTCAAAAATGAGTCGAAACATGTAAGCGCGTTTAGTGAATAAAGAAGTTTCACTCTTTATAAGTGTATTATTTGCGCGACGTCTTCTGTGCCTGACTCCTAGTGCTCTTACTCTTTCCAATTCTATGAAAATTATGTTAGATATACATAAGATGTGAATGTAGCAAGTTAGGAATCATACATCAAGAGAAAAATGTACTTAATTTTAAGAACTAATTGTTTGAAATTAATAATATGACATTTATTCACGTAAAATAAGTATTTGGTAAATAAGAATATAATAGTTAAATCAAATTAATGGTTCTTGTATCAAATTTGTTTACATTTAATAAATATTAAAGTGGCATTTATTAAAATTTAGTACACTTTTCTTTCAGTGATGTAATAAAAACCATAGATTTATATTACGTCTATATTAAGAATATAAGAATAAATACTATTTATTCTTATACAATACGCTGATTTTTTTATCCTAATTTTTTAGGATAAAATAGCCCATTCATTTATTAGGTGTTGAACTTAATTCCTGCCGCTCGTTTAATTTAAAACAATGTTCCACACCTTTAAAAAATCTAAAAAAAAATTTTTTTAATGTAATATGCTAAAAAATGTGTCAAACTTTTTAGCATATTACATTACAAAAATTTTTTTTAGATTCTTTAAAGGCGTGGAACATTGTTTTAAATTAAGCGAGCGGCAGGAATTAAGTTCAACACCTAATATGTTTGTTATTATTGCGTCAATTTCATATATGATATGTCAGATATAATAGATCAAAATGCTTTACAAATGATATATTTAGTATAATATTAAGAAAAAATGTGTGCAATTTGGAAATTAAATATTATATTTGCTCTTTATATTTTTATTATATTATATTTGCTACTCACCGTGAATATCGAACAATCGTTTCGTACTGAGAGGTGGGCTTAAGTGACGAGCCAAAAGTGGTGATTTGCTCGGGTAAAGTCTGTCGATATCTGCCAAGCGGTTCAGGTGGTCATTCCAAGCCTTCTCAGCGTCGAAGGATTTCGCTGTATCGTGTAATTTTGCCATTTGTTAAAATGAAAGCAATAATCAGCTGATTTACAACTTCGTTCGACCGTTTTTTTTCGACGAACACGTTGCGAACACCTTTCGTGATTGATTCGGATATTAAAATTTTTTACAATTTTAAAATAATTTTAACTATATATAAATTATGTAAATAATTTTGCTAAAATATTTAAAGTTGTTAGATCAAAATTTATTTAACGCATTCGCTACGTTTCGTCCGTGATAGGGAATATATCGATTAATTTATATAACGTCGAGAATCCGCGAAAATCTCATACTATTTTACTTTTAACATTATATATATATATATATATATATATATATATATATATGAACTTAATTTTAAGAATTTATTAAAATATTAGAACTAAATAAAATCATTTTAGAACTATCATTACTTTGAATATGTACAATATTTAGAAATTTTTTATATATTGTATGATTAAATATTACTGATTACTAAAAATCTATGGTATAATATAATAATGCTTATAAATAAATCATAGAGAAGTTTTCTATACCATGCATTTTAAAGTGAAAAGACAGGACTTTAAATTTGCGTTTAATTTTTTTTATAACATTTTGTTCCTAAATTACGTTAAATTGAAGATTTATATTTTTTGCAATATCTTTTCTTATCTTAAAGCGCTGCGGTTTGATGAAACCGGACAAAATTTAATAGAAGAGTATTGTAAAGAAGGCTTTCTAAGCTTTCAAATACTTTTTAAAAAAAATTAGTATGATGATTTTTCGCAAAGATGTCGAATTTTTTTGTTGTGTAAAATTTATTGTTTAAACATTTACTTTGTCTATTATGATTTTTAACTTTGAAACTAAAAGACTAACTAAAAAAAGACAAAAGAGAAAAAATTATTATAATGTGCTTGATTCATATAAATTTTTTCAAAATTTCTTAAAAACTTTCTCCGATCATTAATTTAAAAATTTTTACACAATAAAATTTTATACAATAAAAAAAAAATTTAATATCTTTGCAAAAAATCATCGTACCAATTTTTTTAAAAAGCATTTTAAAGCTTAAAAAATCTGTTTTGAAATACTTTTCTATTACATTTTGTCCGATAATGTTTCATTAAACTGCAGCGCTTCGAAGATGAAAATATTGTAAAAAATCAATTTCCAATTTAATGTAATTTAGGAACAAAATGTTATAGAAAAAAATTTAAACGCAGACTTAGAGCTTTATCTTTGCATTTTAAAATGTATGATCGAAAATTTCTCTACCATTTTTTTCACAGAAATATTTAACTTTTCATGAAATATGAAAAGACAAAAATATTAACGTCAAAATGTTTATGGGCGTTACTGTACGTACGATAAAATATTTATATAAGTGTGTCAGTATGTATAAATTCCTTTTTGCGCTGCCACGAAAAAAATATCGTAGAAAAACAGACACGCGGATTTAATTTAAAATCGTCTCTGAATAACATATATATTTTTTCTATTTGAAAAGGATCAATAATTAATATAATATAATTAGTATATATAATACTTTTCGATGAGAAAATTAACAAAGTCTCATATTCATACAATTCGCTAATGTGCGATCGATTGTTCTGATAGGATCTGAGATAGCTTTTAAAATCTATTTTAGAGCCTAATAGAGCATATCGGTTTGAATTCATTTGCATATGGCCCAAAATTTTTGCCAAATTGATCTCTATTTTTACGCTCCATTTTCTCTTCTTTTAGTGTTTTAGCGAGTAGGCGTTTTAACTTCTAATTATTTTTGCAATATTCGTTTTTTTTTGCAATAATAATAATAATTTTATATTAAATACATATACGTACATACATCATGCACGAAACACAGCAGGTATTATTAATTATAATGAGAGAACTATTAAATTAAAATAGGGGAATTATTTGGCATAAGTTACCTTTATATGAATATATTGTTCAGTTCTGAAAAAGTACTAAAAATTACAAATTGCACTTGTAACGCATTTCTTGTTATTCCTGCGTTTAATTAGCAAATGACGGCTTTTTAAAATATAATGAGCAAGTAATTAGAAACTTTGACTTGCGATGTACTAACTTATAGAGAAACTGTTTCAAACTTTCGTTTAAAGTTATTCGGTTCACCTAGGAAAATGCGGGAAATTAAAATGCTAGGGTTTCGTTCCTGTTTTCCATATCGTTGTAAGCCGTGCGCGTCTACTGTAAATTCTTCTTTCTATTATAGAAAATCTATTATCGAAAGCTGGCGTAAACTCGTGTTACACACGAGGCTGTATGTAAAAAAATCAGTTGTCACAAAAAATGGCATGACGTCACGTAAAATGAAAAAAAAACATACTAACCTTGTGGAAAAAAAGCTGCTTCAAAAAGTCGGTGACGCAAAAAAAGCTGCGGCGGTTTGTGTCGTCAAAAAATGGCTTGGTTATCAAAATTCGTAATGGAAAAGAGATAGAGAGACGATGATCTGTACTGCTAAAAATGCGATTTATATGCCTAATTATAGTTATGATGGCTACACTATAGTTATGATGGTTTATATACTAAATTTTCTTTTTGCGTAATTATTGTGTGCTCAGCACTACCATTTTAAGCTAGTAGAAGCTTGGCACTAGCAGTAATTATCGATATCGATAAGGTTGTCAATTTTCGACTGCTTTTACTTTGTAACATAACACCTCTCGTATACACCTCTCTAAATATTAATCTAATGTTTCTGCACGTGTTATTAAATTTATAATCTAAATTAAATATTTGCTGATCATTTAGTACAATCTTTCTTTAATAAAACGATGATTGATATATTAAATTTCCATTTCTCCATTTTAAATCTTCTAACTAACCCTTTTCACGTAAAATGCCCCATATATAGGTCTTTTTCCGTTATTAATGCTTCAATGACTGACAATCCATCAACTTTCTGCCATTTGTCGTAAGTCAGTTAATCGATCACACTGTACTGAAAAAAATTTATGTAATTTTACATGGAAATTACACATGTTTATGACGGAAAATTATTTAAATATGATTGGAAATTTACTTAAATTGTAAATTTTCAATCATATTTAAGTAATTTTCCGTCATTAACATGTAATTTCCATGTAAAATACATGAATTTTTTTCAGTGTGCCTAAACTTTCTAAGCTTGAATAAATTACATAAAGTCCTTCGTTAAAGATCGGTACGTACTAAAATCCAGGTGTGTAATCCGACGTAAACTATGTACAGTATTCGTGGCGATCCTCTATGAATATTGCGACGATCCATATACGTCCATGTAATCATCATAGATTAGCAGTCGTTAATTATGCAATACCAGTCATAAAAAAATTATGTTTGGCGGAGGTGGATCACTTAAAAGCTAGAAAAAGGGTACTAAGGAGATTGGGGATCGAAAACTAATGAAAGAAAAATACATGCCATATCCTGAAAAAGATAGAAATTTCTGGATCTGGTTGTAATTAATTGCACGTTAATTTGTCCATTGTTAGTAAATACGCGTGCATGTATTATTGCCGATTAGAGCATGTATTAAAAAGAACTTTCGATTTTTCTTTGCATCGCCTTGGATCTCTTATAATCTTTATATTAGATCATAAAAGGATCCGTTCTTTATGTTTATTAAAGTACAAATAATATAAGTATGTAAAATTAAAATAAGTATTCAAAGACAATTTATGTAAATTATATTGGTGTAAGTGTACTTTTGTGTAATGTACTTGTACTATTTTTTATTGCATTTGTATTACGTATATATGCATTGATAAAAAGAAGTGAAAAATTTCTGTGAGAAAACAGGCGACAAGTTGTATTTGAAAAATCGGAAGCACAAATTAGAACGCGAAAGCGTCGAGAGAAAATTTCCAGCTTTTTCAAGTTTTGGCGGCCATGTTATATCTCAGTTTATTTCTTCATCCAAATTTTTTTGAAAATGAGAATTTTTCCGCACGTCACTTTATCGCTAGCTCTGCTCAAATACGCATGATTTACGCATATGTAGGTGTTATTCCTTTTTAGAGCTACCATACGTCCATCACACACTCTGTGTCAATCGCAATTCCATTTTGTTTTTATATAATTATTTACTAATTTGTTATATGATTGCGTACAGTATGAATGCTGCTTAAAGTAGTGTGTATGACAATCAAGAAAAGCCAGCTTTTCCACCGCTTTATCCCATTTTCTATTCGCTGTTTTACATCTCCTTTTTGGCTCATTCGCAATTAAGCTGCGACCTGCACCTCAGCTGCAAGAGTTAAGGATTCCTGAATAGTGCATGTGCGCATCCTGTCCCTCTGATTATCTCATATTGTAAATTACGTCAAGAATCGAAAAATAGACTACAAAATGTGTTACAAAAAAATTGTATAAATAAAACGAATATTTTTTTACTTTTTTTCAGCTATCATTTTTATAAAAAACACAAAGTGAATGCAATAGATATTTTATTATATTTAAAATAAATTGTTTTTGAGAATAATTTGAAAAATTTTTGATCTATTGTAATTATTAATACATAAAATAACATTATATATGTTATATTAATAATTATATTAAAATGTATGTATAATGATAAATGAATTCTTTCTTAAATATTTATTTTACAAATTTTGCAATATTATTTAACATTATTAGCCTGGAAAAAAGATAAAACATATAAAAGTAAAATGTTTTGCAGAAAAAATTCTTTTGACAAAAAATTTAGTCGTGGTATCTTAAATTTATTTAGAAATTTTTAAAAATATAACAATTTTCTTTACTCTTGTAAAACATAAAACGTAAAAATACTCTCGAATTTTTTATTTTGGTTTTTAATCGTAATTATGTGTTTCAAAATGATTTCATGTCTTTTCTTTCTGTGATGAATTTATATTTGTGAAAAGTCGCGATGTTCTCTCGACGACCGTTTTAATATCGAAAGAAAGAAAGGAAGGAAATGGGTATGCTCAGGATTGCGGTATGAAATTGTATTGTATTATTAAAAAGCGGTTAACATTCTGTAAGTAATTATTCGTAAGTAATTGTACTTTACAGTGTGTAATTTTAAGATGATCTAATAATTTAATACAAAACCGTATTATCCTGTACAGTATTTACGTCGTGAAAAATTCATAAAAATACTCTAAATGCGTGATACGATATGCATATTAATATTTAACTTATCTTAATGTTTAAATTATTATGCAAACATAAAATATAATTAATGATCAGATTAAAATTGTATAAAAATATAATTACCTCAATCAAAGTAAAGTTATTAAAAGGTTTTATTACCTGCGCGTTAACGAATTTATCTCTTTATAACATTTCACATTACAATAATTATATTAATCCATTTAGTAATTAAATATCACATTTAATAAAATCATATAAAAAAAGTGTCATATATAAAGATTGTGGCCTCATATTAAAAAAAAAAGAGAGCATTACGATAGCAAAATGCGAATATTGCAAAAACCACGCGGAATAATTTTATTATATACATTAAAACGTTGAAAAATAATTATTGGGTGGGTGAAAGAGTGCATATGTATGTATAGTGTAATATTCGTAAATGTAAGGGTTCGCGTATAAGCAAGGTTATTTGGATCGTGCATGACGTTAGTTTATCGTGTTTCGTAAGCAATGACGTCGCGCTCGGGAGGTGAGCGCGATTCGCTCTTTGGTCTCCCACTTTCGAGAGATCTGTTGGCATCTAAGGTCGCTCAAATCGATGATGCGATTCAGTATGAGCCACTTGTTGGGTCTAGCGCCTGGAAATCAGAAATCAGAATCTCTGTTCAGGGCGTGCGAGACCGCGCGAATCGTCAATGATACCCCATTCTGATGACTTTGAATCGTTACTGGACATACGACGAACTAGAAAATGCTTTTTCTCTAGAGACGAGTCACAGGGCGACACCTTGGGCACGAGACGCATGATCCACGTGTGATCCATGATCGATGAAACGGTGAACGATGAACGATGATCCATGATGCCTGAATGCTTGATTCAAGTTAAGCATGGTATCGATAATGATCAATCCGTTGATATAATTACTTATTAAAATTAGTAGTTAATTTGATTATTAGAAAAATGTGATGATTATTAGAAGAGAAAATTGTATATATTTATTATTATAACGAAAAAACTTTATTAAAAAAAATTATTTTATCATGCCGAAAATTTAGAAAAATCAATTTCTTTATAGAACTGATCATTTTAAAATTTTCAAATAACAGATTATATTTACGCTTTATAAGTGATTTAAAATTTATTGAATTAGAATATTAAAAAGCTGATATGAGATAATGAAAGGCGATGTTAATTTAATGTAGAGAAATTTGAGGCAATTGTAAAACTTATCATAATTTGAATATCAAATATCATATTGAAATCGCAGTATGATTTTAATTAAATATTTTAATGTTATTACGAAGTTATTATGAAGTTATTACAATCCGCCCCAATTTTTTCTAATTGTGTTTATGATAGAGCATTTATTACAAGTTTATGTCACGTGTTGATCTGATTGTGAGTTTGATCTTGGTGAATTGATTAGGATCGAAAGACAGGGATATAATTCTAAAGTGGAGTTTCGCGAGGCAGAGAAGTCTTCAGATATTGAAACATATTGTACATATATTTATACGTACGTAAATGTGTTCTCATATAGAGTGATATAAGTATAATAACTTAGATACAAAGAGAGACGCGTAAAATAATTAATTAGTATTACACATGGCGTATGATATGAAGATAGACACGATATTATTATTACGATTTACAGTGAGACTAAACAAACGGTCTGATTTACACGTACGTCCAAAAAGTGCATACACATTTTACACATTTGAGTAGTGACACGTGGCGTAAAATCGGGGTTCGGGGGAGAGCATGAGGGCGAGGTTGGCGTTGGCAGGATGGTAAATCCATTTTTGATAGTTTCTTAGTTGATTTTTCTTTTTTCTTCGGTTAAATATGTAGGCAAGGTGGAGGGTAAGAATGTGATGTACGGTACCTCTCCGGGGAGGCGTTTCTGGCTTCTGAGAAAGGCCCGGAGAGCCGCGTGCGTGCGTAAGATGCGACGATGTCTTTCTCTCGAGAATGATAATTCATTCCGCTTGTTTTTTTTCGTCCCCTTTAAAACGCCGGCCAGAAGCCAAAAGCACCGGGTTATACATCGAGAACTTAATCTAAGAAGGTCCACGAGAACAAGTGTAGTTATTTGTTAACACATTTCGGTACGATGCGCCTTGTGATGATTTTCATAATCCATTCTCTGCGTTCACGCCTTTTCTCGTTTGTTACTCCCGTTCTTCGGTTTTGTTCTATTCTACTCGTTCTGTTTTTCGCGCTCCTTGTTTCTCATCTTTTCTCATTTTCTCTCTCTCACACACACTTTCTCTCTCTCTCTCTCTCTCTCTCTCGCTTTCGTTCGACATCGAGGTATTATAAGAGTTTTCGTTTCGTTTCGCGCTTTCGATTCTTTCTCTAAGACGCCGTTCACTCTCTTTTGGACTCTTTCGGTCATAGTTCTTTAGTACGTACCGGGGGTGAAGCGTTCTACAGGTTTGTACTGATGGGGATACAGCTGCCTTGGCGAGTAACCGTAGATCTCACGGTGCACGGGTAGATACCTGGAAAAGAGGGATGAAAACGTAATCCTGTTAATATTTCACAGAATCGGAATTATAAAGATATAATCGTAAATATTTAATTTGCAATACCTGACATTTAATAGATAATTTAATTATAATATCTAATATTAATAGAATTCAAATTTCTTTGTTTAAATAAAGCATTAAAGATTATAGATTAGACACGTATCATTATTATTATGTATGTTATTATTACCATTAGAAAGTAGGAGTAAAATTTCACGAAGTAGGCCGGCATAGATAAATTTAGATTTTTGTATTTTTGGATGCTTGCCAAGAATCGATATGTAAGACACATTAAGAATACATTCGTTAAACAAATAATGTGTTATACATGTTCACGAGAGTGTGAAAATACGATTCTGTTTTGCATTTTAATGTAGCGATGAACGATGGCGAGAAAAAAGTAAGGGCTGCTGTACTGTGGTTATCGTAACAATAACCATAAGGCGTATCGTAAGAATTAGTTAATTAGGGCTGCCACACACAAAATTCCGCAACAGTTACCGTAAGACGTAAACTTATGCCGATTAGCGAATCAGGATATTGCTTTAGGTCTATGTAATCTAACGGAAATGGAAATAACAATAAACTTATCCATAATCTCGCAATAAGGTGAATTTCAACCGATTAAAACTCGCCTTATGAAGTTTACCGTTATTTCTATTTCCATTAGAATACGTAAATCTAAAGCAGTATCCTGATTGGCTCATCGGCTTAAGTTCACATTCTTAAGGTTACAGAAATTTTGTCTACGGCAGCCCTTAGAGCCATGACACATAAAAAACTTAAAGGCCCATCTACAATACAC
>NW_017297908.1:153261-227715 GCF_001594075.2 Trachymyrmex cornetzi | reverse complement strand
TGTGATTGGTCAATTTCTTACTCTTACTTCTTACTCCGTGTATTGTAGACGGGCCTTAAGGCGTTGTGTCTACAATATGCGAAGTAAGCTTGGTTTAAGAAGTAAGAGTAAGAAATTGACCAATCACAGTCGATTGTGAAAAGATTAATCGACTGTGATTGGTCAATTTCTTACTCTTACTTCTTAAACCAAGCTTACTTCGCATATTGTAGACAACGCCTAAGGCAGCAAGACGTAAAAGCAGTAAGGAAATCAACACGTTGGATTGGTTACTGCTTACATTATAGCCTTATTACTTTACTGTGATTGGTCAATTCGGTTACTGCTTACGTTTTACTGCTTAAATTCTTTTGTGTGTCATGGCTCCTACTCTAGAATTATCAAAAACTTCTGCTCTGATTGATTAGTTTTTACGGTACGTCTTACATTTACGGTTACTGAATGTATGTGCGGTGATTCTAATTCACGTACACACCTGTATCCGGGAACATTAATACGGTCGGCTGCGTGAATCGGATTTTCGTAGATTGACTTTCCAAACGGCCACGAGGTGGAATGCAGCTCAGGAAAATCCGAGCGGAAAATGCCGCGAGGCCTGTGAGTGTGCTCAGGAGCTCTGATGTCGTCAGTGCCTGTTTCCATTTTGTATCATTAAAAGATAAATCCTTCCGATGATTTTATTTATATGATGAACAACATGTGCGATTAAAATTAAATAAAAGATACATAATGATCGATATGAACAACCTACAACTTAAATTGATTAAATGCTGCGTGCAAAATTGATATACGACAAAATACAAGAAATTTGTAGAGAGGTTTACATCTTGCTGTATATGCGAAAAATCCTATATAATTAATATGAATATGTATATAATGCAGAATGCATATTTTTGTTGGAAATTTGAAGAGAAATATTAGATATTCATGCAGATGTGAAGTAAGGGTCTTACCTTTCAGAGCCCGTACGTAACTCTGCCAAAATTTCGCCTTCCTTGTGATGGGCTCGTTGCGTCCGATCATATCGAGATTGCTTCTGAATCGCGCATCCATTTTGCCACTCTATTGAACTGCTAACCACACTCGTTCGCTGTAATGAGGAAAAAATAAATAGAATTAAGTTGCATGTAATCTTTACCAAAAACATAGATTTATGAATCGCTAGGTTACGAACGAATACAAGATTTTACTAAATTATTCATAATAATTTCTAATTGTTCGAATCTTTATAGGAACTGCTTTTTCTCGTGTGAGAGAATGTAAAGATTGTCGTACATTTAAAGATTCCCGGAAAGAGAAAAAGATTGAGAAGGATATAGTTGCAATATATTTTCAAATTATTTCGGTTTTCATAAAACTTTAAAAAATTTATTAAACAATTGATGAATAAATTTTTTAACTTGAAATTTTAATCAAAGTAACTTTATTAGGATAATGTTGTAAAGAGGATAGTATTTAATCAAATTTAAAAATTTTGTCTTTCTTTTAATTTCTTGCACAGATCTGGGCATATATGTGAAATACGTTTATATTTAAAAAATAGTATTTGTAAGATAATTGTATTTTGTATTTTGTATTTCAAATACTAAGATTGAAAATCAATTTTATTATTTAAATAATAAAATTGAATATATAATTTGACCGAACTTTCACTAGTTAAAACAATAATAATACCAATTTAAAGCTAACAAGAGTCAACGCAGGACGAGATGCGAAATACTGTGTTTCAAATAAAAATATTTCAAATACACGCCCAGCTGTGCTCTTGCACATTTGCAATTAGTAATTTAGTAAATTAAAAGAAATTAGAAAACAATTATTAAATGTGGAAAAACTGTAATAAAGAAAGTTCCGAAAATGTTTTATATTGAGAAAGTTTTGACTATTTAATTTGTGAATAGGATATTAAATTGCAAAGAATATTATAAATTACAAAGTCTTTTAAATACAATCACGGAAAGTTCCCCTATGAGGAAATAAACGTTACACAAAATTCTTGTGACCTAAGGTGATTGCATAAGCCATCTTTAAATTTAACGGCCTGCGTAGGTGCGGCTGTGCTTTTTCAACCTTGCCTCAGTAAACTATACTCCATTTCCGCAATCCATTATCATGACGCAGTCATTCCCTTTATTTATTCGTGATACAATTCCGGTAGATGAATTCATAGATCAACCATAGTTTAATTAATTCTCCCTCTCTTTCTTTCTCTCTCTCTCTTTTTTCTCTTTCTTTCTTTTGCTTAATGTCACTTCTTTTAATTTGTTAATTTTGCGAACCGTTACTAACATTTTTTTTTTTTACGAAAAACGTATACTTTATAAATTTAATAAATATTTTAAAAACAAAATCATAAATATGCTATATTATTATTATATTTAATCGTTAAAAATATTTGACGATATTGGGATATGAGAAAAGTTAATATAAAGCTTTAAATCAATTTTTATTTTTTATGTAACATATTTTTTATACAACATTTTTTTAGATATTTTTCAAATTATGCAACAATTATTACAATACTATATCATCATCTTTAAATTAAATTGACAAAATAATAAATTGATATTGTCAAATTCAGATTTGTAATTCGAAATTTGTCACGTAGCCGCGTCCCGCTTTTGATCGCGTGAGAAAACAAGATTGGTTTCTCGCGTCGGCCAATAGTAGCCTGTGACACAAAACGGGAGCGTCGTTTTTCTTTTTGTTGACGCAATGGATGCCGCTAATTTTAGCGTCACGCGTACTTTATAGTCGCCCTGGATCGTCCGAGCGGTTTCTCAGATATTCCTGTTTCATTCTCGGCGGGAATGACTGAAGGTCGTGAAGATGAAGTGAAAATGGGGTTACTTGTCACGTTGGTCTTATTTAAAAAATATATTTAGCATATTTGTATTAAATGTATATTTGTGTAGTATAATTTGTGTATGTGGCATTATATTTCCAATGTGAATATGATTGATATTATGAAGTTTTCTTCATAAAATAATATCAAAATTATAACATTTTAATACGTTAACTTCAAGATTTATATCTATTAAAAATAAGAAGCATCTAACTGTCCCATATTTTTTAAAAGAAATATATCTAATGTATGTATTGTTTATATGTAATAGTAATTTAATCGGAACAAAATTACTAGAAACAAATGAGTCTCATATACTGAAAAAAAAAGTCTGATCATAACTACTAAATGTTGAGTAAAGTATTTTAACCAAATGTTCAGGTAATATAACTAAACATAATTTTATTTTTATAAATATTTAGTAAATGTTACCAAATGGTATTACTAATAATACTTACCGATAATACTTGCTAAATATTTACAAAGCTAAAACTATGTTTATAGTTATATTACCTGAACATTTGATTGAAGTCCTTTCATTCAACATTTAATGGCTGTAACCAAACTTTTTTTCAGTGTAGTTAGTTGAAAAAATTAAATTTCAATTAATTTTTTCAAGCTTTCAAAGCGTGTTAGGCTGCTGCATTGAATTCTTTAATTCAGTCTTCGAACATTTAGAAATCATCCGAAAGAGAGAGAGACAGGTTCTCAAAGTTCTCGTGATTTGTTCTCCAGTCTGCATTTTCGAGTAAGTAAAAAGGAAGGCGTCGCGGCGCCCACAAGCGACGCGCCGTGACGCAAGAGTCCCGGATTCGCGCCCTCGCGGTCTCTATATTTAGGCTGCCCGGGCCCCGGTCCGTTTTTAGTTGGTAACAGGTGGAAGCGTTGAAAGAAGCTGCATTCGAGGCAGCATAGTCGACGAGTCTCCGTCTGACTTTGACCGATTTTCGCGAACCCCCATTGGAGACTTATGGTACCAGTGTGTCCCAACGATAATGACCTCGTAAAACCCCGCCGCAGTTATGGCGACTCCAACCTTGCAAATTTAGACCTCGACGAACGAGTATAATACAAATTTTCGCTTTTATGTTCTTCATTATGTTTATGCGTTGTGAGTTAAGGATATATGAAGATTACACTTTAAAAATGTCTATCTGGAGAACTCAATTTTTTTACACTATTAATCTTAAAACATCTTTCTGTAAGAAATATTAAAAATTAATGATATACCGGTTAGGTATAAAAACAAAATTTTCAAAGTTGCGTGTTCGGAATCTTAATTCTTTGATTCATCGTAGCTACTTCCACTCTAGATCGTCCGAGAATATCTTGACCTTAAAATCGTATCCGCGTGAAAATGGGCCGAGTCACGAGTGCTTGACACGCTAACCAATTTGCGCACATTTCTACGTCAAAGCTAAGAATTAAGAGATATTTATCAAACATTTCTAAAAATTGGATATTGCAGTAGCAAGTAATATAAATATAAATTGAGTCAGGAGATGAGAATGTCGCGAGAAATTGCATTTTTATCGCGCTTAGTCGAGTAATACAGGAAACGCCGGAAGAAAAACGCAGTCGGAAGATATAAGTCGCGTAGTAAAGGCACACGAAGTAGAGAAGGTAGATTAAATCCCCATCCGGACTAGCGTGGTAATCTAGATGGCTTCTAAAAATATATATGGCGCGGTCAAATCATCTGGGACGTAGATCCAAAAACTGCAATACGTCTCACTATCCTTACAGCCGATTTGAGAACTAAGTTAATTATCGTTGAAACATTTCAATTTGGTTAATGTGTTAGTTATTGTTTTTTTTATGAATAAGCAAACATTAATCACATGAATATTTTAATTGTAATAGTTAATCGCTTATTTAAAACGATTTATAAATATTATATTGATAATTTTTTGATATTAATACGCAATATGGCACAATTTTTTCGAAAGTCAGAACTATAGGAATAGAATCTAAGAAATATTAAAACACAAATCTCTTAATAATTTATAAAAAAATAATATTAATTATTTTCATTAGAAACATCTATTATGTAAAATTAAAAATTCCGTAATTAGAATTCTCTTTACTTTTATCATTTAATAATTTTATGATTCATTGAAAATGCAAAAATTCACGTATACATGTCTTATGAATACGTCATTATATGTGCCATGAAAGACATGTGACGACGAAATTAAATAATCAAGAGGTTTTGGCACTCCTCTTGCTACACGTGCGAAGCTTCAGTTGACCCTCCCAATGCGTTGCAAGAGGATTACGGTTTACGACTGCGCTTCCACCTGTCGTTTTAGCATTCTTGGCTGAAAATCCCGCGCCACGCGACCTCGCAAGACAGCCAAGCTTGACATAATACGGCTTGATTAAATAATAATACATTATATATCCTGTTAAAGTAAAGTCCACTTTGAATTAATTTGAGAATAAACTTTAGTCCTTTATAAAATAAGCTGTCTTTATCATCTCAAGTAACTTTATAATTTTTATAATGAATTTTGTTAATAGTTACCGGACGGCTTTTGAAATCACTCTTCTAGATATTAGAAAATATGTAAATAAAATTGTTTACATGTAACAAGCACTGTTTAAAGCTACACCATAGGAACATAATTTTCGTTCGTAGTAAAAATTTTCTGGTTGGTAAATTCATTTGTTTATATTCACACACAAACAGCTTTAGATTTAGTCTATCAGATTTTTTAATCCTTTATAATTTAAAAATAATTTTCTTGTTATATTACTTTCGAAGAAAAATTCTTTTTATATTAGAGAATATAATGCTGTATAATGAACAGAATTATTATTAAGTGTCTATTTCACGATTAAATATTATAACGATTATTTCTAAGAATAAAAGTGACTCGTGCACGCGGCAGAATTGGAAAGTGTTAGCTAGTGTTAGAAACTGATGTTGACGACTTGGCAGGAGGTGGGTGGTCGAACGCGAATTTCCTAAGTGCACGCTTCTTTAGATTCTGCAGAGCTCGCGTGACTTGTTAAAAGCCCCCGGAATCCGCGTGACTGTCTCGAAGGAAATCACACGAAGGAAAACTTTCGCACATCCCTACATTAATCTTTAGACCGCCGGCATGACGCCATATGGCGTCATGCGATGACTCGTACACATCGAATAATGTATAGTAGACATATATATGGATTATTATAGGCTTCATGAAGAAATCATCCATGATTTTGGATTTTAAAATCCCGGCGGTATAAAGGTTAATGCTAAACTTTATAGCATCACGGAAAAACCGCAGTAAGTTACTCAGTTGATAAATAACAATAGTCTCGTGGGAATCCAAGGAACACACAAAAGTTAACAAAAAATCAAAGCAATTACATTTTTATTCTTAATGTCAACAAATAGTATTACCAAATCAGTCAATAAATAGCAAATTTTGTAATAAACAAATTATTATTTTGACGTTTATGACGTCAAAATGAAATCATTTTGACTTTCTATTGACTTGGTGTGTTTTTTGGGAAGTAGTAGTGATCGACAGCGTCTCACAATTAGCCAGAATATATGTATATGCGATATTATGCGATTATCATCGCCCACACGAATTTCCATTAAATAAATATTGATTTAATGCACTGTTTACATTTGTTTATATCTTCCGAGCATAATCATTATGAGCTTATATGCGAGAGACATAATTTCTATTAATATTTAATTTTAAGAGAATAAAAAAGCCACTATGACGTGGAATAGTGTTTTGAGTTTTGAGGAAAAATTACGATGAAATAATGAATTATAAACAAACCTTACTCAAAGAAAAGTTGTAAAATTTTAAAAATAGACCCCTGTCCTACAAAAGTTAATTTAACATAAAAAAAAATGACAGATTTTAAAAAATGTTCATTTTTTATGCACTTTCACGAATAGGGACGATAAGTAAAGTTTTATACAAACGAGATAATAATAGCAACAGAATAATTCTCAATTTTATACCACAACCACAACTTTGAGAGATCAAAGTTTATTTTAAATGGAAGCTAAGAACGCGTTTTTTGGTATATTTAAACCGACAAAACTGATTTCTAGATTAGATTTTATGATTGTTATATAGACGTTAAATCGCTTAGATATCGCATCTACAACAGTGTTAAGTGTTTGATTTTGACGTGATCAAAAAATAATAATGCCCCAATCCGATCAGACGTGCCGTTTAAGCTCAGCGAGATTTTTCCTTCTAACGAAAATTCTAAAACGAAAAAGTCGGTAGAAACACAAAGCTCGAGTCGCGACGATTTCTTAACTAATAGATAAATTGTTTTGAGTTTTAACAGTAGAAAGAGAACGGCTATAACAGACGTGCATCGGTCTTGGCGGAACGCACGGATCGGCTATTCTCGGCCAGCGATATAAATACGCAATCGTGCGCGCGCTTGCGTTATATAAGCTTTAAACAAATCTTTGCCAATTATTATAAACAATCCACCACTTGCGGGCGATTGGCATAAGCTCGACGATCGTCAGGCGTGGCGCGCTTGTGTGCCGCGCGAGTCTCAAATTGGTATTGCAATAAAAAGGAAACCGTAGACGACGCGCTGCGGCCATTGCCAAGTCTTGCTTTCACGAAATTAGAATTCACCGGAGGCGAGAATACAATCGGCATGAAGACCGGAGACGATAAATTTCTGACGTTAACAAGGACCGCCTTAAAGTTCAAGAGATCGTACACGAAGCATTTTACATTTTTGTATTCCAAGCGATTTTTTGTAATGAAATCATCGTCTATTAAGAGCAGATTATCTTCGTAGGTTTTCTTGTAAATTTATAAATACAAAATAATTTGTGTTTATTATTTGCGACGTGATGGATTACTATTAATTTTCTAATCCCATGGCGATAATAAATTTATTGTAATCAATAAAACATTAAAAATTTTTTCTTCTTTGAATTTTGGAACTTTTATTTGAAAAAATAAAATAATTGCACTTGATCATCTGTAGAACGCGTATATCTCACATTTTTAATTATATAATAACATATATCGAATAGTTAAAAGAAATGCCAAATATTAATATATTGTATCAAATATAGAAGTAAAATTTGCTTTTTCTGACAGGGGGATAAATTATCGAATAATTGAATAATTTCTTATAATGTAATCAACAAATGTTTATTTAGAACGTAAATGCAATTTTACAAAAAATTGACAATAACGCGTGAATATTTATATGAAAAAGTAGGTACATATATTGCAATACAGATCCAAGTGTATAAATTCATGTTACTTATTCATTTTTCTGAAATATTCGCATATTTTTGCACGATTCCTACTCGATTTTAAACATACAGCTGTCAGAGAGGAACATCATTTTAAATAGCAACGGGTAGCAATTTGGTCACGCAAAGCAAAAATAGTGTCCTAGACATGAGATCACGAATGAGGTCGCGATTATACATAACTGACAGTGCTCTTGCTAGTAAAGATAACATATATAAAGATAAAATAACATAAACTATTATATAATATAAACTATTATATTGATTAACGAAATTAGATTAAAATTCTGAATTTCTGAGACAATGAATCTCGAATAATTATCGTTAATTTATTACTAAGCTCTTAATAAACCGTAACAATAATGATAAAATTAATATTCTACAATCTCTTTGTTTATATACATTACTTTCTATATACTATACATAATTAATATTATGTACATCAAGAATGCGTTAATTAAAATGATTAGCCTAAATTGTTTTGTCAACCTTATTAACCCTAGTAAACCATTGTTATTTTTGGTCACACCAGGATCTGTGAAACACTGCAACTTTGTTACGCTATATGTCTGGACTGAATACGTATTTTTTTTAGCTCAAAACGTATGAAATTTATACCTCGAAGTCAGACAAAGACAGATTGATATGAATCAAATAAATAATATTTTATTTTTAATTAATTACAATGCTTCAAGGAAATGTAAAACAGCAATGTAAAAAATTGCAAGAATCCTTTGGACCCATGAGTGGTTTGCTAGGGTTAAGCCTTCGATAAATTAGTGACATCATTAGTTTGTGAATACACATACTTGTAAGTACACACGTAAAATAATAGAATAAAATATAGAGAACATGATTGAAAGTTAACGTGATTAGCACGCTGTCTTGCGTGGGTGGTTAGTGGAAGAGCGAGTTCCTACTAAAGATATACGATGCAATTCGGCAGCGCAGGAGGACCACGTCTGACCAGGCGCTTCTTTCTTCACTCGCACAGCAGATCGCGGACGCGTTCGGTAATATCTCGCTGTTTTTCACGTGATTGAGAGAGAGCTTCTTGCTCTCCTCCTTTAGGTGCACTCACAATGGCGCTTATATCACCCTCTCTTCCCTTTGTTACCCCTTTTTCAATTTTCGTCGCAGCTAACTTTTCCCCGCAACTTCCGTTATTCGGTTTTTTCTCTCTCAAAAAAAATTGTTTTCGCCTGTCTCAATTAGCGAGAGAGAAAGAAAAAGAGAAAGATATAGAGAGAAAGAGAGAGAGAGAGAGAGAGAGAGAGAGAGAAAAGGATGTAGACCTTTACCTAAGTATTTCGGGCGACCGTTCGGTTCGGGGATTGGACCTTAGACTGGGCTGCTGCCGCCAAAAGTGTGGACTAGTATATCGTTGGTGGTGTACACGGTGGCGCCGATCTGGCGACGGGATTTGGGATAAGCCATGCGACATTTATGGCACAACCCCCGCCAACGAGAGACGATTGGTCGAACAGGTCCATCGTGAAAAGGAAGATGAGGGAAAGACGGGAAGAGAACAGAATGTGCGCACCGCAGCATTCACTGATGCCTTCGTCGCAGCTCGATGCAAGTTCGCATGCACTCGAGATTACACGTTTCGGATTTAAGACGTTAATACCCGTACGATGATGTCGTATTCGAGGGATGGAAAACACGAGTTCCAAGAACATTGCGCAGAAATATAACGGCGTTATATAACGTTAATGTAAAATTGCGCACGTTCACGTTCCTGCTCGAACACTTGAGAGAACAGTCCCTTGTGTAGATTTATGAGATTTGTGTTTATGAAACATATTAGGCGTATGGTTTAACTTATCTAAAAATTGAAATGTTTTCTACGAGGATGTGTATACGATCACTGGAAAAAGAGTCTGGTTGTATTAATTGGAATTCTGTTTAAAAATGGACAAATCAGAATTTTTTGGTTGCATCTAATATAATTTTAGTTGAGATAACCAGAATTTTGTTTGTTATGACCAGAATCTTCTGATTTGTTCATTTTTAACCAGAAATTTTTTTCAGTGATAAAAGCTTTCCTCTAAGTAAATGTGTACATTAGTATGATAACGTGAGAAATTATTCAATCATTTTTGAAACTTACTTTTAGTCATATTTTTAGGTTTTAGAATTCATCATCGTTTTATTTGCGACAGACAGTAACTGACAGTAGAACATTTTCTTTTCTTTGGCTCACTTCAATCAACTCGTTCAGTTTTGCTAGACATTCGCATTTTATCCGCGTTCCGCGACATAAATCAACGCCGCCTGCATTATTTCTGTTCCGTTGAGCAATGATTCATTCTAATGTGAGAGAGAAGTTGCAGTATCGTAATACAGATACGTCGTTACCGTATACGTGCTCTATTTATGCGTTGCGTGAAGTACAAAAGCGGGGCGTCGCTTAATTTCCGGAGTGGTGCAGAGACTGCAAATCAACTTCTAATACACTTTATGAATTAGCAGTTTATTTTTTCCCGTGAAGCTATAACGAGGTGTCGATACTCACTCGTTATCAGAGTCGTGAAAGTCACTGCCGCCGATTTACAAAAGTGAATCACGCTGTGTCCAGTGACGATAGTATACGCGTAGCGTACTCGCGCTGCGATTGCCAATGGCCGACAATTTACGCTAATTCTAAATATATGCAGTTATATGTCGTTTTTTTAAATATACACTCGTGATTCAGCCACGCACAGATGCGATTCTATAAAAGGCATTCAATTGCTCAATCTTGTTCTCTCGCGACGTAGTTCACGTTTCCCTGTCAATGAGCACCCTTGATATATTTTTGCTCCCCTTGAACCTTGAAGTCTACGTACTTACCGCGTGATTTAGGAATATCACAATTAAACGTGATTTGATTTTTTTTTAATGTTAACATATATAGCAGTTTTTATTATTCATAAATAAGCAGGTGACGCTAAGCATGCGGTACCTGGCAGGTGATGAAACACATGTTAAGCCAAATTGACGTTGCCAGTACGTGACGCGTGGATTCTTGAGTGAAGGCCACTCTTGTCAAATGCATTCTCGTCGTGAAGTAAAGCATAGTGTTTGTATCACGCCATTAACACTGTTTCAAAAACAGTAAAAAGTATTTTAAAAGTCAGCTTAAGTTCACGAACCATAGTGGCAACTATAAATCTGGTTTACTACTTTAAATAATTTTGCTTTCGAAATGGATGTTGATGGACAAAAACATTTTTTAAATTAAAAGAGGGTACATTTTAAATTGAGTGATTAAATTTTTAATTACAAAATTATTTATTAGAAAGTGAACAAAAGATTAAAATAAAAAATGAGTGAAGTTATATGCAAATAAAATTAGATGCGTTTGTCGAAGATTATGTCAGTGCGAGGATTTATCGAGCTGTCAAGCTCTGAGAAAATGAATAATGGATTTCCACTTGACTCCAAGTAAATATCTATTTACAATGGAGATAGTGACGTCAATTGATCTTTAAAACTTACGTCACGTAAAGAAAATAGAAATACGTACAAAATTTTTAAATTATTGTAAGATTATAAGACCCAATTGCACCAACGTTGGTATTTTGAGCAAGGCTTAAAGCTTTCTCTCTGTCTCTGTTTCTCTTTCGCTCTTCCTTTTCTTTAAAACGAGACAGAGGGTATTTTAAGTCTTGCTTAAAGTCAAAGTAACGTTGATGCAACCGGACTTTAAGAAAATTATTTCTTATCATTTCAATTTCTAGTAAGTATTATTGATTGAAATGAAAATAATATATTTAACACTATACTTTATTTCTTATAAATAATTTTAAAGGATCAAAACATTTATGGGTGCAAAAATTAAAAAAGGAACATTGCATTTTAGTTAAATTTTTATAGATTTATAATGTATTAAAAAAGATATATATATTATATATTATATTACATATTATATTTAAATTATATGAAATTTAATATAATATTATATTAAAAATTAATATAAAATTATATTAAGTTTAATTATATATTATATTAAAATAAACATAATAAGAATATCATGACAGTGCACGCTTATTTATATACGCTGTTGTTGATTTGTTTTCAACTATGCAACCATGGCATTCCGGAAGTGCGGTTGAACTTCCTCAGGATGCATAGGGTCTGCGAAAGACCTAGCAAGTTTGTGTGATGCAAATGTACTAACAAGGACGGAAGAAAGGTGATCTTTTCGTTTTTGGCACTACCTCGGTCATTCGAGGATCTGCATACGGCCTCTAGCATACATATACCGGGTGCGCTAAATGCTAAACGCTATTTTCGTTATCGTTTATGCCGGTTGGTGGGTCCGGCGATACACAGGTACGACGAACGAGACCGTATTTATTTTCAATTTGGCCACGGCCAAAGCGACGACAACGCCGATCAGCACCCAGGATGCGATCTTACGGTGACACATGTGCCGACTATGCGTCTCCGTCTCGTTCCGATGCATTTGGAGGTTAAAATCCGTTTGATTGATATACACACATGATCATCACAAAGATACTATCAAGATGCCATGGTCAAGTGCATAAAAAATTAATAATTGAAGGTAAACATCTTAGTGACGGACGCATGAAACTTTATACTTGTTTGTATTATTATATATTACAAATGCTTTTTAAAATAATCTTTAAATACAATTAAATATTATAATATAGTAATAGAAAAACATTTGAGATTAATAATAATAAATCGTATGTAAAAAAAATTGTCCATAGGTACATGTTCGGTCACTGAGACGTTTACCTTGACTTTCCAATTTAATATTTAAAAAATTTTTTTTTAATAATGCAACTCTTACAAGTTTTATTATTTAAAATGTCTTAGAGATTTAGGCTGTAGTAATAGTCGATTCTTATATTCAAAACCGTCTTAAGTAGGGGAGACCGGGGCACCATGAGTCAAAAATTCAAAAAAGTACTCTTAAAAGTACATCTAAATATAAAAATTTTTGTATCATTTTTTCAATAATTAAAGCATAATACATATTTTAAAATTTAATAAGTATATTTAGCAAATATTTATTAGTTTTTAAGAAAAAAGTAAAAATATATTTTTTAAGAAGTGACTCATGGTGCCCCATATCCGGGGTACTATAAGTCACACACAAAATAGTAGGATAGCAAGAAATAACAGTGACAAAAGTTAAAAATTTTCAGTTAACTTACACATTCTTAACATAGTCACTAATACAATAAAATATAATTACAACTAATAATTATTAAATAATACAATAGAAAATTATAAGAAAACAAATGAGAAAAAATCATTAATATAAGATAAAAAATTTATTACGATAAAATAAAATTAATTGCTTAGAAGTATAAACTGCCCTTCTAGTACATATACTTTCTATATTGTCCCGTTTCATCATGAATATTTAATGTATGACTTATGGTACCCCAATTATACATTTAATTATACATTTAATAGAAAACAATGAAAAATAAATATTTGATTATTAATTGTAACGTAGTAAGATTAGAAAAGATGCGCAAGAACTTGCACTTTATCTTCATACATGTGTATCTTCTACTACAAAAACAATATTAAAACATTTTTATGTGGTTAAAAAGTTATTATTGCACCACGAAAACCATTAATGATCGAATTTTTCGATACAATGGAATTTAATCACTGCCATTTAAATAAAAAGTATGGGCAACGAAGTAATAGTCGAATTAATTTAAACATTCTAGATTATGTTAACAGTTAAACAATTGACCCATGATCCTCCGTATGGTAGCTCGGTTTTCCCCACAGTTTTAATATGCTACAAACCAACCAGAGGGCTGTATTAACATCTTAAGACATTACTTAAGACGATCTTGAAGTAAGAACGGAATTTGAACACCGGCCTTAGACTTTGAAGACAAATTTTTAAAACTTATTAAACTAAAATAAAATTTTCATTATTCTAAATTTTCTCTATATTATAATCATCTTGTTTTTAAACAGAAATATTCAAGTTATAAAATATGGATTAGAAATATATTATTTAATTTTATTTAAGATATTTTTTTTGCTTAAGAGAGAAATAGAAGAAGTGGCGTTTTCTATACATTTTTTTTTGTTACGTTATTAGGCAATTATCGAGTTGAAAGCTTGATTACTGTACTCTACACAAATTGTAGTTCCGATAAGCTACCTCGTCATGCTAAATTTAGAATTCCACTTACATTTACTTTCTTACGATTCGACGATGTGGTTTGGCGCAAAGAATGTGCTAAAAAATGTGCAACTTCTAGTAGTCTCTCTGTACTCAAAGCACTTACTGAACGTGTAAAATTTTGGTGAGAGATCGTTTACTCGATTTTTTGTTACCGTTTTAATAGATTTAATCTCTATCGCGTGACTATCGAAAATTTCGTCGAAGCAGAAGGAGGAAAAGAGAGACTTTAAAATCAGCTGTACGATAATTTAAGAGGCAATCGAATTGAACTTACCTTTTAGTCTTGCGTGGAAGTTGAAAAACTCGAATTGTATAGAAGTTAATTATACATTCAAAATTTTGATTTTATTAAATTATTTAAATTTTACCTTAATATGTTAATATTAGTTGATTTTCTATATAGTATGTGTATAGAAACATACATAATTTATAATTAATATCACGTTGAGATATTATTTTATCTATATAGAAAATTAATACAATATCTTTAAATATTAGATATAAAAAGAATTAAATTTATAAAAATATCGAACTTACAAATTGTTTTAATCTATTCAAGTTTAATCTATTCAAGTGATTACAATTTTTGACATAACTGATGAATGAAAATAAAGATGTTTAGTTAAATGACGCATTTAATATCCTGAGTCTTCTTCATATGAAAATACATCTGCGTGTATTAGGAATAGGATTACAACTTACTGATCTCACTTGACCTAATTCTTAGATATTCGTTTTAGTCTCGCTTCACAAATTTAGATACTCTCTTTCGCAGTATTTATGTTGTATATAGGGTGATCGGAAAAATATGTATTTCTCTTTATGTAGTTACCAATTTAGGAAGCTGCGTCACCTTTGAAAATTTATCGACAAAAATTTTAATTTTTATGATTCATTTTTTACAACTTTTATAATTGTGGAGAATATTTATACATATTAAAAAAAGATACACATATATTTTATTAAATATAGTGCTATTGATAAAAGTTGAAGATTATCGGAATTATAGAATATCAGATTTTAAACGCGGCATACGAAAATCAGTGAATGAGTCTCATAGTTAAAATTATAACCATGACGAATCACTACTCTGTTGAATCACAGAATCATTCCTGCAGTAATACAACAAACATCGTTCGCGCGTCGGTTTCTAAATTTAAGTTCGAACTACATCGAAAATATTTGCAACGTAAGCAGAATTGCTGCGTATCTGCATCGTCGATATTTTGAGTTTATGTCACAAAATTACGATTATTATTGAAAGAATAATGAAGTGAATATAGGTTTATAGAGGTATTATATGCACGATATTAACATGGCTCTCGTATATATATTTTTTATACAACTATAGGATATATATATATATATATATATATATATATATATCCTAAGACGAATAGGATCGATGTAATGTCGTTGCACTTCCATCGGGAACAGACCGAGGAAGCAGAAAGGACTTGGACGAGAGATAGGATTCTCGGTGTTTGTTTCTCGGTCTCGCCAGATACACGTCACGCTGGATGTTGAAATGCGCGGAAATCAATATGAGGCGCATAGTCTTCGCGAGCCGTAAAGCCCGTCCGGAGGACGCTGATCCCTCGACTAAATTGAAACTTATGAGTTTCCCAGTCCTGGGGCTCTCTCGGCCGCCTCTTCTTCTCACTCGCGTCCGCCATTCTTCTTCGCCGTTAAGGAGACCTCGTCTCCTTGGTAACTGATACGCCTTATTAGCTGCTCTCCTCACCTTACGAGCCTCAGGAGGATCATGCGCCCACCGGTCCTGAATTTCTCTTGCGCAGTAACCAACCTCTCGTCTTGCGTCTCCGTACTCTAGCTTCTTCAGGAACGAACGCCCTGTCCCTTCCATGCGATTCACTCTTATCATCCCTACGACACCAATATAAAACTTAGTGGAAGGTAACTACTGAAAGAAGTATACCAACTGACGTATTATAGAATCAAAATTTAGAAAAATTTTATTTAATGAAAATACCATTTTACACTTATATACATTGTAAAAAGCAATGTGCTTTTTCATCTTTCTGGCTTATTCAGTGGTACCTTTTTTGATTTTTCAAAAGACATACAAATAAGAATGATTTTTATTCTTTTTTTTGGGAGGGGGGGGGGGTGAGATTTTAATCTTTTAGAGTTAGATTTATTTTTAAAAAAGGGTAAGACTTGCTTCCTTTGGAGTGAATTTCATTCCAACAGAGTGAAATCTCACTCCAAAGAAAAGAGAGAAAATCTGCCACTCTTATTCAAGACTGCAAATGTTTTTACTCTTTTTTTAATAGGCAGTATTTTTATTCTTAAAAGTGAGATTTCACTTCAAGTTATATGTAACTTTGTGTGTGCTGGGTTAATTATCATTTCGATTATCTGTAGTATATTGAATATCATCGTGATTAATTGTCGTCGGGGACTTCGTTGATACATCTCAGCATGGGATTCACTAGTGCATATATCGAATTGCCCATTGAAAGATATTTAAGCGATTTGGGTGGGCTACCGTTGAACCGTCAGATTCATTCACATGGCCACAAGCCATTCTGTGACGCCGTCAGTTATTCCATGACCACATGGGCCAACAACAATACCACGCGGGCCGATACAATGAACGGAAAATACAAATATTTTGGACAGACGCGATTTCACGCGACAACGCCTCCCTTTGCGCGCCATCCGATATACGAGAGACGCAAGGGATCTTCCCGCAGTCTATCGTCTTTCTCTCGAATATGTGTAAATGACAGCTGTGAAAGCATATATCTTCGAATTCGTTGTTTTTTTTTGCGGATTATGTGATATTATTGCGAAATTACAAGTTTCATTCACGAATAATTCCTTTTATATTCAATTTTTCGATATATGGTATACATTCCTTGAGATAAATTTAATAATATCGAAATATTTGTATCACATGTTAAATGTGCATAAAAGTTGAAATCCTTCAAGATTTATTTAAAATGTGTCTTACTTTTTTTGATACGTTAGATTGAAGCAGAATTTTCTGCTACTTTTTAATTATCCACTTGATTAAACCTTGAAATATTTTTATGAAGGTGTTGTTACGGAATTCATCTTTTGCAAAATAGAGATTGATCTATTGTTAAGAAATTGCTAATCGAATTTATTCTGTATGGTCTAGACTTCTAGACTATTCGTTTCTTGATTTTCGGATCACCTGGTGTGGTTTTGGGATCTATAAAATATAATTTGTCAGCAGCTTCCCGCCGCCCTTCACACACTGCACAGTACATCGTGACTTCGGAAGTGACAGAGATTTTCGAAATTTCACGCCCATTTCCATTGTCAATGGGCAGATGCCTCGTAATAAAAGGATGAAAGCCACTCGCATCTTTCCATGCATATTTTTAAGCAGTCTTTAATACAGAAATAGTAACATCTCTTGAGAACGTACTTGAGAACCCATTATTATTTTTTAGAATTTTACTATTTTTGTTTGTGATAATATTATTCTAAGAGAAAAAAGACAAATCAAGTTATTCAGTTTACGAAAACTTCTATACTCAACAAAATTTTATTTTTACAATTTGGATATATTAAAATATTATTACCATGAGAGAAATAATATAAGAGAGACTGAATGAACATTTCTAAAATATTGTAATGAAAAAAAAGTAAAAGAAAAAAGCAGGTCTTTGCGTGATAACTGCAGGCAGTCGATTTTAAACCTCTCCTCCTGCTTTGGAGGCTGACATCGTATCCTTAAACGGCAGGCACTGACGTTTTTATCACGCGCTTGATTAAATCTCATCAATCTTTATTAGCCGACGAGGCTTCATATCGACAGCGGTGATTTCACGATGACGTTAACCGGGACCCCATGAAAACCCCCGTCGGGGCCATGAATACGTTTATGGTGGCGGAGGGTGGAACCCCCTGCCGACGCTTGAAAACTCGCTAAGACAATATCCGCTCTCACCCCCGTTATCCCGCACTCGCTACGGTGTACGTGTCTTCCGAGGATTACCCTGTCAACCGTCGTCGTCCACAATTATTTGACGACTACATTATTCGGTTTGCCGCGGTTAAATTGACGGCTGACTTGAATCGCGTTTACGGTTTCCGATCTTATATTTTAATGTCATCAAATACACTGTGCCAATGGACAATTAAATTATCTATTATTAAAACATGACATTACTCTTTATACAACGAGGATTTGTTATCCCCAATAAGTGTACACGAACTAAGTACTTATTTACGAAGGTTAATTAAGGGCTTATCTCTAAGACTATCTCAAAGTTAAAAAAGAATAAAAGGAACTTTAATCATATCGGTAAGAATAAAGGGTTACGAGTTGGAGCCAACTCGTTTAAATTTATTTATAGATTTTCAGCACATTAATATTTTTCGAATATGATAATCGAGCATCAAATTGTTAAAAGTTGCTTGTCAATTTAATTTAATTCGTGATATTATTACAGTAGTTTAATTGCGTTTATAAGTCCGGCAAACCAATTCGGCACGTAGTTCGAATGACTACAAATACGGTATACATATATGTATGTACATATATAATATATATATATAATTCACATTGAATTATTTAAGCATTAAAGATCCAGCTTCGACTGTTATATGCATTTAATTTCTAGTATTGATTGTGGTCTCACATATACGGTCTAAAATAAGATTCTTATTGTAAAATATGTTAAAATAAACAAACGTTTTGACCTTCTAAGAGGTCCTTTTCAATGTTAAAATATTAATGCATTTTAAAACAATAAGCCGTTAGATAAAATAATATAAAAATTTGAAATATAAAAGAAACTTTATTTTTCTGTATTGCTGTCAATCACCATTTGAATATTATAGCTGTAGATGTTTAAGAAATAGGTGTTGTAATAAAAAAATTGAACGTAAATAATTAAATCGCTGATAACCACACAATTACATTAATGTTTTATTTATTGAAACGCGTTAGATGTTGCTTATAATGAGTTTTACGGTGAAGCTAACGCGTAAAACAGTCGTATAAAGATCCTCGTTATAGCGACTGTAATGATCTTTTGTATCGCGTTACGTTTTATCCGGCTTTATTGAATGTTCTTGTAAATAGGGTCTAAGTGTTGGCGATATATCTGGTTTAATGCCACTGCGCCCCCTTCTTACCACCCATCTATGACTTTCCGTCGCGTTTCGTTTTCTCGTGTTTCCACATTATCTCAAATGGTTTCGTGCAACGTAGCTAAATAAAAAGCGCATAAAACGATGCACTGTGCGGCATTTAAAACGATGCAGAAAATACCGTATAATGTTCCGCTATTTTATGCCCGCAATAGGCTCATTACTTTTAATTGGCGTTATTTGTGAAATTATTTGTGAATGCATTAAAATTTTACTTTTCTATAAATGCAATTTATCTATAAAATTAATTTAAAAAGATGTAAATTTATTTCTTTTTAACTCGAGAATAAATATTAGATAGAAATCGAAAAAGAGATTCGAGAAAGAGGACATAGAATGATAAAAGATTCGTTTAGAAATAAGCTGAGAGATATTTATATCTCCAACAAGATTTCAACAAAATGTATTGATGAGATAAAAAAAGAGAAGCTAAATTATAATAATAATAAACATGTTGATATAATAATATTAATAAATAATAATAATTGAACATATTTTTAAATTTTTCATCACGATATTATTTTGCATCTCTACGTAATGATAAAGCCAATTTATTTCAGAAACCTTTTAAATATCGCTATATAATAAAACTTCAGACAAGTAAAGTTTTTTAAATAATCAATTTAAAAGAATTTTGCTTGTTCTCTGTATTTGAAGTACGCTTTACTGCATACATGCGTCACGTATAACATCGCACAATAAATTTTCTTCGGGAGCCAATAAGAAATCAATCGTGCTTTAAGTGCGTTTACTTTTGCTGGCGACCCACCGACCGACCATCAGTCTTTCATATGTTAATGATCAGACATTAGACCGCCAAGTCTAATATCGACTAACGTAATCCGGGCTTAAGGCTGACAAACCCCTTGTATATATGTATATACCTTCTTTCTCTCTCATTCTAGTACTCGTTCTCGTTCACTCGGATGATGGTTTAGCTCGGGTTTCGCCTATATGACAAGTATATTACGTCGTGCGTTTATATCAATTAGCCTCTGACGTTTCGGGGGTGTGCTCGCTCGTGAGGCCGATGCTAAAAGGGTGCTGGGCGATGGCAAAGGGGGTGCTTTCCGTCGAACACACCCCTGGGGCATGCCCGCTTCCCCATTATCGAGGTGGGAATTTGTGAGCATCGCTGATTCTTTCGTGAAACAAGAAGTTGGGTTTAATCTTAAGACATAGAGATTGAGATATATGTTCAAGAGAAGAGAGAGTACTTCTCTTCTGCAAATTTATTTCTTCTTCTTGGTTTAATTAATTCAAATTAATTCTAAACTATTTTTTTAGAGTATTTATAATTGAAATATTTTTATCGTTTCTTAGTGAAACGTATCTTGTAAGATTCCCAAGTTTGAATTGTCAATCGACACACATCATCGATCGCCCCTCGCCACATTGTACCCATTACACCATCCAGAGACAAATTTTCTGAATGGGCGACGGCCATCGATCTCTCTTTCGAAAAGTAAAAAAGGAGGGAGCGGAAGGAGAGACGAAACGAGATCAGGAGAAGCGACGGAAACACGGGACACGCCTCGTCGGAACAGGGATCGCCTCTTTCTCTCGCGGGGCCTGGAAACGAGGTCTCCGACAAGGACCCTTCTTTCTGATGCCCCCAGTCTATTCCCCGTGCAACGTCGTTAAATGGATTTAAACGATCGCCTCGCCGACAATGCCGGCAACACGCAACCGAACTCGGGCAATACGCACCAGCTGGCCGAAAAATTTGATTTATCATCGTTACGACTCTCGTTCGAGACACGCGAGAAAAAGAATCCTAAGTACACACCTCTGCTCCCGTCGAGAATGCACTCATAACCGAGCCGCCCCGTCTTGTGAATTCGCCGCTTCGAGAAAGAAAATGAGGCAACGAATGTGAAAGCCTCTGTCGATTTGTAGAAAAATACAATGAGAATCTATATCGCAGTTCGAAGATTTTGAGATTTTTATTTATCTCAAAGGATAGATGCTACAATGTTTGCTTTTGGCTGCAAGTACTAATTGTTAGTATTAAAAAAAATATAATCTAATCTTTAATGGTAAATGTGATAGATAAAATAATTGAAGCGTTTATTTTTTAAATCATTATAAAATTCTCATTATTTATACAGAAAGGCTTATTGGAAAATTTTATAGCAGATAACTTTTGGTTTTATAAAATACGGATTTAACAGAAATTGGAAATAAGTTTTACTATTCTGTCATTATGCAAATTTATATCTCGCGTTTGTAAAGTCATTTTTCGAAGCACGGTTTTACGAAATAAAATTCAAGGAGAATACAAGCAATCCTCGGACGCGACGGTGATGGTACGTCGACCCTTACGGTCATAAGAACACGGAAATTCGCGACGCTTTGTGAATTTAATTTTATGTGAGTCTATCCTGGCGAAGGAAAAAAATATCTATGGGGAGTGATACCAATAAGGGCCAATACGACCGGAAACGCGTGGGACCAGGGAAGGAGAGCTGGAATTCGACCGATACGAGTGCACTTTTACAAATGAAAACGTAAAGCCATCCGCTGCTGATTTGCTGCTCGGCCGAGCGGGTGATTTGCCGTCGTTGTCGGGTTTGCATCGCGGAAAAATTAAAGTCGCATCGTACACGTAAATCGCGGCGAGCCGCGAGTGAACTCCGTTTTAAAAATATATCTTTAAAATGAAGTGATGATTTGAGGGCTGCCGTTGGGGTTGAAGCACCCTTACCAATATTTGGAGAATTATTAGTTTTACAGTTGGCATTATATATCGAGAATGCAATATATATTATCTTAGTATTATTATTATTAATATAAATATTATTTTACTGCATACATAAAATATTTATTTACTTTTAAATATTTATAAAGAACCCCGCACATATATAAATCTTATGGAAAATAGATTTTAGTCAAATTTTTTAAATATTTTGTAGCTCAATGTCAAGCTGATTAAAATTCTTTACGGGTACAAATCTTCAAATGTCTTAGTTTTTGTTCCACGACCTTCAGAAAGTTTTCATATTTTATACGAAAAAATACAAAAAATTGAAATCAAATCAATCTTTTTTACTTCACTTGTACATGTATCAATGATATGTTTATAATTTTAGTTTGCTCATTTTTTCGGAATAAATTACCCGGAATGAACGATGTAGATATGATGACCGTTTCATTCCTTTGAGATGCTTGATTTATGTGATCTTCTTGCTTCTCACAAAACAGAATGCTTGAGTCTCATTGCCTTTCTAGAAATCCCAACTTTTTTTAAATTTAGACAATATAAAATAAAACTTTTTTTCAGAATGTGTTTTGTAGCATAATAATATTTTTCAAAATATTAAAAAATATGACTTTTTTCGTGATATTATATTCGACATATTTTTTCGACATATACAAGGTGTCCCATTTTAACTTTGACACCGAAATATCTCGAAAATGATGAAAGATACAGAAAAATATTTGAGACAAAAGTTGTAAGGTTTAAAAAGATTTATTTACATGGTCATATCCATTTGACATTGGATGGCGTTGCCAAGTTTAGGTCAAGATCAAATTAATTTTTTTATAACTAGAAAAGTATTTAACGAAAAATAACTGTATTATAGTGTTTTGAAAAGCTCTTGACACCAGCTATTAGAGTTTGGCATAAAAAATAAGGTTCCATTAAAAAAAAATTGATTTGACATTGACCTGACCTTGGCGACGCCACCCATGGTCAAACGGATGTGACCAGTGAATGGATCTTTATACATCCTGTAAATCCTACAACTTTTGTCTGAAATACTTTTCCGTATCTTTTAGCTACGTTCGGAAACATCGTTCAGATGCCTTCGATGCCTTGAATTCATCATTCAATAATCATATTAAACATTAATGTTAAACAACATTAAACAAGGACAAGATGATGAATTCAAGGCATCGGAGGCATCCGAGCGAAGCCTTTATAATTTTCGAAATATTTCGGTGTCAAAGTTAAAATGAGACACTGTGCGCGCGCGCGCACGCGCACACACACACACACACACACACACACGGTATATATCCATGATGTACATACTATATAGTATTTATAACTATATAGTATTTATAATGTTAATAAAAAATACTTATTTCGACTATTTTTATCTATATAAGATATAATGATCTTTCGAAAGTCCTGGAGCAGAAACTAAGACATTTAAAGATTTATACCCATGAGGATTTTTAATGAGCTTGACATGAGCTACATAGTATTAAAATTTGAAGCAATTTGACCAAAATTTATTTTCCACAAGATTTGTGTGAAATTCTTTTATAGATAAGTTTACTAAAAATTTGATTTTAGTAACATAGATTGAGAAAAAGTCTATTGCAGTTCTTCGATTAAATTAACAAAACTTATTATTATGGAATTGTTACGTGGTACTTTACTCTTGTAGTGGGATGCCAGCTCTGACATTAAAAAAATTGTTTAAAAATACGTAGAGACCAGAACTCTGTGCAAAACCTACAAAAAACGTTAGAACTATTGTAGAACTGTAGTAAAATAGCAAAAAGCCCCCGAGAACTGACCGTAACGCGGTACTTTACTCTTGCGGTGGGGTGCTGGCTCTCACTTTAAAAAATTGTTTAAAAATACTTAGAGGCCGGAACTGTCGCTGAAACCTATCAGGAACTGTAGAACTCTTCAAGAACTTTAGAATTTCGCGATAAAAATTAATTTTTGCGATATTTGGGGTGCCACGCAAAGTTAGCACCCCATTTATAAAAATTTTTTTTTTATAGCTAAATCAGCGGAACTATTTTTAAAACTTAGCAGGAACTGTAGAACTATTGTGAGTGCAAATGGAACTGTGTATGAAATATCGGTTTTTTCAAAATGGGGTGCCAACTTCGCGTGGCACCCCAAGTATCGCAAAAATTAATTTTTATCACGAAATTCTAAAGTTCTCGAAGAGTTCTACAGTTCCTGATAGGTTTCAGCGACAGTTCCGGCCTCTAAGTATTTTTAAACAATTTTTTAAAGTGAGAGCCAGCACTCCACCGCAAGAATAAAGTACCGCGTAACGGTCAGTTCTCGCCGACTTTTTGCTATTTTCCTACAGTTCTACAATAGTTCTAACGCTTTCTGTAGGTTTTGCACAGAGTTCTGGTCTCTACATATTTTTAAATAATTTTTTATATCAGAGCCAGCACCGCACCACAAGAGTAAAATACCATGTAATAGAACGTCTACAATAGTTCTAACGCTTTCTGTAGGTTTTGCACAGAGTTCTGGTCTCTACGTATTTTTAAACAATTTTTTATATCAGAGCCAGCACCGCATCACAAGAGTAAAATACCATGTAATAGAACTCTTAAACAATATTTCAGGGTTTTTTAATAGTTCTGCAACAGTTCTAACGCTTTTAATATGTCTCGCATAAAGTTCTCGCCCTTACGTATCATTAAATAATTTTTTAATCTGACTGCTGATAGCATATTTTTTATAAGTATGCGATGCTGATAGGCCCTATCATTTGTGGCAGTCCTTGATAGTTTTCGCGTACCAGTGACTGTTTTAAAAATAGGAATCTTGATAAAAACTTCAACAACCTCTAGAAAGCGTTGGAATTATTGCAAAACAATAGGAAAATAGTAAAAAGTCGGCGGGAACTGTTACGTGGTACTTTACTCTTGTAGTGGGATTCCAGCTTTAACATTAAAAAATTGTTTAAAAATACGTAGAGACTAGAACGCTTTGCAAAACACTGTAACTAAATTAACAAAATTCGATTAAATTTGCAAATTTTTATTTAATATCAATTACGTCAAAGACATGGACATTTTGCGTGTCCGGTTGACAATCATTAAATGCGTATTTCATTTTAAGCTATTTCGCCAGAAATGAAGATAATGACGATTATGTATCCTACCCATCGATAACTGTGTCATTGATCGCGTGTCAATCGCTGGAATTCTTTGCGTTTAAAGACCATTTCCTTCAAAATCGACGCTTTTCAGTCATCCCTAAACTGGTGAACAATACCGCGGGTCACATCGACCATAACAATGGAAACATCCGGCCAATTGTCGCGCCTACCGTATATCGTGGACCATGGCCTATCCGTATAATTGTGGTCATGTTAGTCCCCCATTTGGGCGTGCACCGTGCTACCGTCATACTCGCTCTTTCTCCCTTCGTCAAAAGACATCGAATTTTACCTGGCTACCGCGGAAAAGTCAAAGCGATGAGAAGAGTGCTCGTTATGTTTTCATGCTTTTGGGAGAATTATGGAGAGAGCAAACTAAATGATCACGTGTGTTCATCACTATAGAAATTTTATCAAAATTTTATTTTGATATTTTGACACCAAGTATGGTATAATTTAATTTTTGTTGAAATAAGAGATAAAATAGAGTAATAGAACTCGAGAGAACTATAATATTTATTTTAAATTTGTGACAGATTAATATATGTTTAATTAGAATTCTTTGCAATGTGTTTGTTGCTGAAATATTCAATTATGTAATTATTTTATTATAAGAATTTTTTTGGTATTTGTAAATTTTGCTCTCTAGTTACAGAGTGTACTCTGTTGATAATTTTTCTCTTAATACGCTGTAAATTAAATATTTATATATTGTTACATTTGAGAGTGATTTTCTACAATTACAATTTTATCAAGTTTTTCGCCTGTATAATGGATTCCCACTCTTTTAACGACTAAAACGCGTGCGAAAAAGGCTGCGATCGTTTGCACGAGCAAACGCGGCTCGTGAGACAATGGCCCGATATATGATGAGCTTCCACATTGGCTATTACGTTACTTCCGGTAACACAAACCAGCACTTTGCTGGCATAACGCTGACACGGTGATGTTTAGGTCGGATCTTAATCTATTAAGGGGCTTACTCGCTCCCTTGTGAGCCGCGCGTAGGATCTAGATACGCCAGTCAATTTGTTACAATCTTCATCAATTCGGCCGTGAATGTGTCAGTCTAGTTGATTTCTTTACTCGAAATATTTATCAAATGTTGTGCGAATCCATAGACTGCCACAAGAAAATCAGTAGTGCCAAACTAGTTTTAACGGACTGCTTATTGAACAATATTTACTCGATAAGAGATTATTTTTTTAGATTATCTCATCATAGAGAGAGAGAGAGAGAGAGAGATTATTTGTTTGCAAAAGACGTAATATGTAACAGCAAAAATATGAATTTTTAATATGAATAATATAGTAGTTAAATAATTTTGAAGAAATAATTGTACACATTTCAAATGACATCTGATTATTATTATCGCGATTTATTAACTTTATTTTTCTTGTGCCATTACTAAAAATTACAAAAGATCTAGAGAGCTACATAATAAAATTAGGCTTGCACTTTATATTTTTAAAATCTCTCAACATGCTATTGCACATTTGTCGGAAGTTTTCATAATTCGTTGTTGAAGGAGTTCTTAACTGCCTTATTCTTGATGAAAGCGCCTCTTTAAGTCTAATTAACTGCAATAGAGTGCAGCATTCAACCGATGTTAGAAAATCTTATTTGCACTCATAACATTACATGAAAATAATATGATTATCTTGATATTAATTTG
Organism: Trachymyrmex cornetzi; assembly: GCF_001594075.2. Lineage (NCBI taxonomy): Eukaryota > Metazoa > Arthropoda > Insecta > Hymenoptera > Formicidae > Trachymyrmex > Trachymyrmex cornetzi. Next base: position 200,733 of record NW_017297908.1, on the reverse strand, counting down.
ATCTTTTGAAAAATTGGTTTTGCGATTTTTTTTCTATAAATATATTTGATTTAATTTTTCTTTCTATTTTATCTTTTATTTTTTATTTTTTAACATTATCTTTTTTTTGTTAATTATTTTGATTGTTTTTGTAAATTAATTAATGTCAAAATCCAGGAAGCGTTAAGAATATTTAAGGAAAAAACATCTACTAAGTAAGAAGATACTAATCGAAGATAAAAAAAAATCGATACAATAGAATTATAGAATATAGATATGTTTAGTCTGCGATATTAATTTGACATGGTACATAGTATGTTGTAAAATAAATGTTCTTACCATTAGTCGTGTTGTTTTTTGATCTCTTTGCGAATAATACATAAGAAAATTAAGAAACGAAATAAAAATATTAAGAATTTAAAAACGTATAGATAAACATTAAATAACTCGAAAGCGATGATTATAATTAATCTGAAAGTGTCTCAAGTAAAATTTGATATTGTTACGTACGACGTAGATAGTAAACAGAAGAACATTCCGCGATCTAGAGTTCCTCTCTTTCCTAGTCTGCAGTTTAGCAAATTTCACCAACGTTTATTCTCATTTTGCGCAAAAGCCGCCGGAAATAATTCTTGATATAAGGGCGAGATATACGTTGCTCTGACAATAATGTCGTCGTCAGAGAGTGTCGATAACTGAGAGTCCTCCGGCTTCTCCTTCACTCTTTCCCCTCCTCTTTCCTCTTCTTTTCTCTTCTCTCTCTCTCTTTCTCTTTTTCGCCTCTTTTCACCCCTGAGCATAGGGGGTGTGCTTTCCGGGGTAGTAGCCGCGCTATCGACCACTGTCGCGAAAGCCACGCCTTTGCCCAGGTGAGCATTCAGGGAGCTGTTTCCACCCTTCCCTCTAGGGTGGTATAGTCCATATACGCGCACGTATACACATGCACGAACATACACATGCACGAACATACACTCACATATGTGAAATATACGCGCGTTCACTCTGGCACATCATAACTAACTTTAATGCAACTCGAGAGAGAGAACGAAATCTTTCGATGTTCTGTACTGCTATTCCGTTATCTAGAAATGAATCTTTTAATTGGAACTTGGTTTATACCAATATAAAAATTAATTTAAACTCGTTGCGCTTTATCCGAGAATGTTTGAATAAATAAAATTATGATTTGTTTCTGCAGGAATGTTGTCATACGAATAATGTTAGATAAGAGCTCTGAGCGATTCAAAGACAAGAAGATTCAATTCAAAATAAAAGACAAAGTTTTATTTTACATAATTAAAAATTTTTAATGATATTCCGAAGACACAATTGTTAAAATATCCAATATTTAAATTTAAAATATTCTAAACCCTTAATTAATTTTAGTGTACCCAATTAAATTTTATTGGATAAAAAGTTATTTCAATATTTTATAAAAAATACTATAAAAATTCATATGTTACTAGATATTGTGCATTAAACAGCAATGTAAATTTTGTTTATGCGATGTAGATTTTTGTTGCGAATAAATGTGACCTAATATAGCAGCAGATTTGATTTCTATGAATATGCTGGCATTTATTCGCTGGGTGTCTACGTTTAACAGGCTTAGCCATGGCATAGTAAACGCGCCATTGTGTCTCAATTCGAGTAAATGCTGGCTTACGACTACCATCAGCTGAGGGAGGAAAGCTGCAGCCGGTGCACTGCGGGATTTCTGTGAAGAAATATTTGGGAGAAATTGAGCGGCAAATCAATGCACGCGTTAACGCCCATCGTGAATGCACCGTGTTTTCATGGAGTTTTCAGCGGACGAAATCCTCCGGATAATCGCTCGCGTCTCCTACGCGTCGTTTCTTAAATCCTCCTCACTAAACGCGTTATTGTCCACGTTGAAGCAAACGTTTAAGCGATTGCTACGGTTCGATATGTTCAAAAATCATCAATACTTATCGTTTTTAAAAAATTAGGAAAACACTTTACGCTTTTGCGCAAAATTTAATAGCTTCTGATTGTGCGAAAATTAATAATTAGATATTGATGCACAGTGCTTAATAAATTCAAGACTAACTAATTTATAAAAATCTTAATACTTTATTTTTAACGTTTTTACATTGTCTTCTTTACTGTGTATATATAAAACTATTATAATAGATCATAACTGTATTTCTACGTGGAATTAAATAAGCATAAACTCTTTTTATTCACAGTAGGCGTACTCTGGTAGAAATGTATGCAGTTTTCCTAGACACCTATCCAGTTACTATTATCTAATATTACTGTATTCTGATTAATTGTGCCAATACTAAGTAGGAAATGGACTTGATAGAGTTTTATTCTGTCCATTTCACGAGCAGTTGGCTTGCTTATTAATCAATTTAATATCCATTATTTGTTGTGTTTCTATTCAGTAAATGGATTCAGATTTTACGCAACTTTTGTATGCAGTAACTGCAAACAAAGTGTTACATCCTGATTAGGATCCTAAGTAGTTTTCTTTCTGAGTTACTAGACAGAAGTTGGTGTAACTGTTTAATAACTGCTCAAAAAATGTATGAAATTTCTACTAGGGTACATTAGAGCGTTAATGTGTGTGATGCATTATCTATACACGACACACAGTTTATTACAATTTCAAGTGTACTTTCGCACATTTCGTGGTACGTTAGGACGCAGGAAGAGATGATAGGATCGCGGGAAATATGGTGACAGCGTGTCACCGCCGTCATTGTCGGTGATTCCCGAACGATTTTGTACATATATCGGCGTAACCATCGGTTAATGGTTTAAGCGCGTGTGCACCCCATTGTCACGGGCGAAATAACCTCGATGGGGCGTGGGAGGGTCGTCCGACACGTCCTCGTGGAATTAGGGTTCTCCAATGCGTATTGCTCGGCACGGGCTCTTGATCATCCTTACTGTCTTTTAAGAGCTTTTCAAATTTTCATAAATCCCGATAAGTAGAATAGAAAGAATTTGATTCAATATTTTTTGACATGACAATTAGGTCTTTAGATTATTAATAGATCACACGTAAAATTAAATAGTGTATAATAATCATCGTTTGACTCTAAATAAAAATTTAATTCTAATATCTAAATGTTTTATATTTGTCCAGTGAAAATATTCATTTAAGAATAGAATTTTCCATAATTTTTGGAATTTAATTACATTTAGCTTGTAACGATTTCCTGCGTTTAATCTTTAAGTTATAAAGTCATGTGAAAACACTTTGGGCGATAGATACAACGCTGAGTAAATCACGAGTGTCACCGCTGGTAGAAGTGGAAGAAAAAGTTGTCCCATTCTGAAACGGGCAGCTCGTTTAAGCAGATTTAGCCGCGAAACCGGGAAACGTTTAAGAGGGTGAAGGGCTTCGTAAGGAGACTGGTGCAAAGTAGTCGGGATTAAAAGGGCCAGAAAAAACTCTCATCCTCCTCGGCACGGTTCCAATTTTTCCTCTCAATCCCGCAAGCAAAAGGATCTATTGTATCGTCTTGTTGTATCTCGAAACAGCTTCCAGTGAGAATCGATATATTTTTCTATGACGTATTATACTCTTCGTGTGATTCTCATCGATCGCTGCTGCGAATCACGTAATAGCTTCTCTTGAAACTGTCGGCCACATAGGTCGAGTTACACACTTAGGCTGTTTATATATTTCATTTTTTGTTTAGGAATTAATACAAAGAAATTTATAGATTTTTTATATTAATTTTAAGATCTTTATTACGCGCGTTGAAATTTATTTCAACAATGTAAAAATAATGATCGGAGATAACATATTTTTTGAAAGAAAAAGAATTCTTATAAAGGAGGGATATACAAGTCAGTATTTAATAATTAAAGTTAGTTATTTAATATAATATCATCTAAAATAGAGAATTATTACGTGATTTTCAAAAGTGTGTGACGGTCATATCGCCATTACCTCAGCTGAATTTCGCAAAGATATAATTTTCATCCGAAAAATATCGCGTTTTCGGAATCGCGAGAGAATACACGCGAATATCGAAGACCTGCTCAGCTGTTCAAGTCAGAAAAAAAGGACAACACAGAGAGACAGACACGAGACGGTTATATCGACGAGCGTAAACAGCGGTAACGAAAGCGGGTAATAATCAGCGATGCGTTATAAACCGCATTTATTTATCGGAGCATGTGTCAAATAATCCGACAATGCGGTCGAGCGCAATATTGCACATGCTGTAACCCGTTAGGGAAATGAGATGCAACCGTTGCATCTCGCGAAGAAAACCGCAGGATCACGTATATTTTAAATCGAGATTTCGAAGCCTTTTAGAACAGCTGAAAAACAAATCGTTTTTTTTTCTGATATGAGATCGAATAACCAATCGAGAAAGATGAGCGATACTTCTCCATTGGATCTCGTCACGTTAAGTTGCATAAATCTGACGCTTGGAATTAAATTGAATCGATCATTGGCGCTGGCCACAACCGTAACCATACATCATTGTCCAAATCCCGTAATAACCACTAAAAGTATAACAAATTAATTTTTCAAGACGATGTATTTTTTCTCAACAAAACATTAATTACGGACCGTTTCCATCCTGGTTGATATGAATCGAAACGCCATCGTGCATATCGAATGTCAATGTTTGGTCACTTAACTATAACTAACGATCTGCTAACTGTCGTTTAACCATAGTTCTGTTTGTTCAATCCACGTTTAATCGTTTCGTGCACGCGCCTCGTTCAAACAAACGACTCGACTTTTCGTTCCCAAAGGATGTAGAAAGCGAAATTTACCCGCGGGGGTGCAAATAGCACACCCTACAAAATTTGTGCCTTATGAAAGTGCGATCTACAACAGTATATTATATTTATGATTGCTTCTTTTATTAGTAATTGTTCTTTTATTAGTAATTCAAAAATTTGATTATTGAATATAAAAGAATATAAAACGTAAAACGTATTAAATAAAGTTTGGCAGAAAATTCTAGTTTGAAAATTAAAAAATATTTCGTGTTGAATCTCTTTAAAAATTATTAGAAAATATTTCATAAAATTAAAATTTTTATTCAAGCAGAAATCGCGACTTCACGTAGAATAAATCGATATAAAAGTTTGCAAAAAGGAAGTAAAAGAAACGGTTGATTGACACACCGCATACTGCAATCGAAAACAAGAGACAGTGCGGAAAGGAATCGTCAGGAGGGAAAAACTGAAAAACAAATCAGTTTTCCGTACGGCGCTTTATTGATTAAGTAATCTTAATACATCGCTGGGCCGCAATGTACCATAAAGAGAGCGGAACCGGAAACGATCCATTCTTAGTAGGGAATATGCTTTGTCGGCGGTGGTCGCTCTCGCCGTTCCGAATTTCTGCTTTGATTAATCTACCCCAACTTTTTCTGCCCGTGAGAGAGACTTATCATCTCGACTGGCGATGCACGCTCTCTGGCAAGCTTCCAGAGCACACTTTGCACTCTCAGGTTGCTGTCGTCTCGAGATATCGCGCGGGATGTTACGGGAAAAGTCGACGTGCCCTTATGAATCCCGGCCGTTGCCAAAACGCCGCGACAAGAAAACCGCAAACACCACTGTTATTGCAGTATACAAGTTGTGTCGGAAAGCATCGAGTTTCGATGAATTGCGACAAAAGGAAACTGAAAGAAAGCAATTCGTTGTTTGTCCCTTACAAAATAGCCAAACATGTTGTGATGTCGTTTTTCTGAACATTTTTCGAGAATGTTTAAATCAAAGATCTCGCAAGATAGAAGTGCATAGTTTTCTACTGTCAACTTTAGAAGAGATAAATACCGGAAATAAAGAATTTACATGGAAAGAACAATTTGGCTAAAATATCTAAAAATTTAACTAGATACAGATCTGAAAATACTTTTGTTAAAGATCAAAATAATTATTTAAGAATCTCAAATATGATAAGCAAAAAATTTTAACATTCTTGTACAACCAGTTTGAGTGTCCTATATAATTATTTTGATGTGTGTGTGATCCAAAAATTATTTTCAAAGTACCTATCTAAATTTTGAGATACTCCAACAAAATCATTCTTTCGTATATGAAATATTTCTACCGCACATCGAAACTTCTTTAACATGAAATAGGTCATTGAAACGTAAAATACGTGACTCTATATCTTAATTATTTTATATATATATATATATATAATAATTATAAATTATAACTGCGTCACTCTTTGTAATATACTTAAACACTATTTGAGATTGCGATACATTTAAGCCAGCCACCGTAAATCACTAGTCACAAATTGTTGCTGTCAGCGTACAAACCGTGCGTATTTTTCTCGTCTCGTAATCCCGGGGAATTTACACACAATCTCAGGACGCGACGGATCGAGATCCATCTACGGCACGCCCGACAATGTTTGCACGACAACGCTCTCGAGCAACGCCGACGGCGGTTCGACCGTTCGACATCCGTCCGACTCCTTTGAAACTCCTAACAGCACAATAAACTGTCCGCGGCGGAAAGTTTTCGGGATTGAAAAAGTTTCGGCCAAACTTCTGCCATCCCTCGACGCGGACGGACATTCAGATTTCCGTTGGACATACCGAGAGAATACCGATCGAACGCGTGCTAAACGCGCCTTTCACTCGGCTGTGAACAAAAACACAATGAACTCGAAATAAGTTAACGTCGATGACTTATTCTCTACGGTATTTTGGAATATACGTTTCATGATATCTTTTTAGATTTGTAGGCCTATAATGTGACTAGAAGACATGTAATAAAAGTTTATAATAAATATATACCTATATTTGGATAATATACTTTATAGTGAAGTTATTGATCACGTAATAATTGTTTGCAATAATATTCGTGAAATTTAAGATAATAATATAAAATAGCACAAACGACGATGATATATTGATATTTCTGTAAATTATGACTTTATGATTACTGAAATTGATGTAAAATACAGTTGCTCATATGAAGGCTCCTGAACGGCGTGACAGGGGGTGGAAAAGAGCAACGTTAACTTGGAATCGATACCAATTAGGATGCTTCTTCCGGTCACGCGACTTAGCACCCTGGCATAATGTCGGCACGTGCCTCTGGCGTGGGCCTTAAAAAATGGTGAAAAGGGAACATCGCTTCCGGTTCCGACGGCAATCAGAACATTGGCGGTTCGCTGAAACTTGGTTTGATGATCTCAAGGGTTATCGAAGATCATATTATGTTCTTAGAGCCTTTTGCTACAATTCTATCAAAGCAATCATCGACATTCACTTGCGAAGCGTTAATTATATATAATTATTTTTAAAAAGAGACACTAAAAGAAAAAATGGTTGCATAATTTAACTACAATTTATAGTTATTTTTTAAGGCAACTACACTGAAATATATAAAAGATTGACTGCTGTAATAAATTAGATGATAAAATATGGCATAACATTTTTAATCTGCTGCAGCAGCCAATTTTTGGTTGTGTTAGCCTATCCGCAATGTCAGTATAAGATTTCAATTGGCTAATGCAACCAAAAATTGACTGCTGCAAACAATTAAAAATATTATGCCGTATTCAGCTAATCTTTTCTTTCAGTGTATGATTAAAAAGATTATATATTTACAGTTATTTTATAACTATATGTGTACTATTAATAATAATAATCACACACACTGCTTAAAAATCCTTAGTTTTTCCTTAACATATTTTTTAGTTATTATTAACAAACAACTAGTAAGTTTTAAGAAAATAGTTATATTAACAATAATTATGGTTGCATTTGTATACTTGATAAAAATGTTAATTTTTTTATCATTTACATCTTGATATTTTATTACATTAATATTTGAAATTATTATAATTTATAGTACAATTTTTTCATGTTCGAGAGAACTATACATATATCGTTATTATTGTTAATATTATAACAGAAATAACTTAAAAAATGGAGCGCTTAACTATAATTATTTTATCATGCAATTATAGTCACAAATACCAAAGTTTACTCTCAATGTATCTTTTTGAGACTTATAAAAATTAATTAATCAGTGATATATCATAAACTATAAAAAAGAAAATATATATCCAGATTGAGTGAACATACGGATATCTTGTTCGCGCAATTCACCGGTCGTAGTTTTACGTATTGATACGTTTTACGGACCGACTAAGAGAGGCTTGCGATAGCCTCCGCGAAGGGTAGAGGGTTAAAAGAGTCCACGCAAACATCTCGTACATTATACGAAATTTCCACCCCACGGAAACCAGCCAATAAAACACCCCCGGAACACGTCGTCCACTCGTTCTCCCTCTCTTCGTGTGCCTATAACTGCATTGTCCAAGTTTTTTTTCGTTTTTTTCTCCTCGGCGACGTTCATCCTCGTTCTCTTTCTTCATTCGTTCTCCTCCACCACCCTCTCTTCGTCCTCCTCCACCTCCTTTGTCGTTTTGTATTTTTCCTTTTTTTTCCTGGGTTCTCGAAGAGCGCGCACACCCCCTCGATTACATTCGGAAATATTAGGGGACGTCCCGTCGCTCGACAAACTATCAATTTATTTTTGTCTATTGATTGGCATGGCTTCGGCGTGATACACTGACCCTGCGAAATTTGTATCTTCTCGTATGCATCTTCATGATGCTCGCGCTTCGAGATGTAGTTTAATATTCGATAATTTAAACGAACCGTTCTGTGCAATGTGCTATCATATAAATAACGATTATTTATAATATATCATTAGTTTTATAATAATTTTCGTTGAACTGAAAAAAATATCTACTAAAAGTATAAGAGCTAAAGACTGATGTGGCATAAATAACAAATATTTCTAAAGATAGAGTTTGACTAAAAGTTTATTAGGTCAGATCTTGATTTCGTGCACTAAGCGTGCAGTAAAACATGCTCCTTGCCAACCGCGGTAGGTACGTAGAGTAAAAGTCGGTGGACTATGTCCAAATCTATAGATTACGGCTGGTCATATAAATCATGGATTCGGGCTCAGTAGCGGGTTGAATGTTATCTCCCGCTTCCGGTTCGGCGCACCGCCGACATTTCGCGCACATCGCCGTTCGCGCTCGGAATATTCTACGTGTGGGGACAGTTTCGTTTTGTACACAGCAGCAGGAGAAATCGCCACAAAGCATATGCTGCCCGCTGTCCACTCCATTTACCTCGCTACATCATCCGCCGTGATGCGGGACGGAGAGATAAGGGACGCGGAGGGAAACCCTTTGTATCGTCCTGTTCCGATAGAAGTGGAGCAGCGATAGATATTCCTAAGTGCATCCTAATTTATGTCTCACACGGTTCATATACTTGCAATACAATATACGAGATGACCTGCGATCTTCGTGTTAATGAGGTTCTTTAAATTTAGAAAAATTTTATTCTGTCAAAAATTGAGACACTAATAATTATTATGTATTAAGCATAAAAAACGCCTTTTTGCACTTTATATTTTATAGGACCAAATCGATCAGAAAACAATATTTTACAATTTTTAGTAAATTTTTATTGATAATTTTAATTTAATATTAAAAATTATCTTACGCACACAGATATAATTGTGATAAGTAATAATTCCCGTGCAATATTTTTGCTAAGAAAAAAATTAATCTCTCAAATTGATAAAAGAATCTATTAAAATTAAGCTTGTGATTATTATAAATTTTCAACTTTCTCTGTAATATCTACTTCACATTCCAGTTTTAAATTATAAAAAAGATAAAACATACATCTATAAATAGATAGTTAAATATAATTTATTCATATATTTAATAATAGATTATTAAATATAATTTAAATTGTAGTAAATAAAAATTTTCATGACGGATTATCGCTTGATAATTCGTAGATATAGGCAATACTTATTTTGGCATATTATCATTTTTTTGCGAAACTCAACTGATTAATAAAATTCCCCGGAAGATATCGATCGTGTTTTACACGACTACAATCGGATTAGATATTGCGATTGGAGGTCGATTATTTTAATCGCAAAAGGAAATTATAAGATAAGAAATTTAAATTTTCTATCAATTTCTTGTCGATTGAGTGCACGTATGTGGCGTCATAATGCAAATAATACAAAGTTTTTCTCTGGGGGTCGCAGAAGTCAAACGTGATCCCCATCGAGACTCGATGGGGCGCCCTCAGGAAATCTAAACCGGTAACAAGATGGCTGCTCGGAAACGGAAACCGGAAGCTTGTCACTCAAGCTACGCGGACTTCCGGCGTGTCCCGAAAAAAGGGAAGCGGTTCTAGAACGGTCGAGGAAAAGGAGGAAAAAAGAGAAAGAGAGAGAGAAAAGAATGATATTGTTTCAAATGTATTGTTTCATTATATTCTCTACTAAAAGAAACAATACGATATTACAGTGGAATCTTTACATCTTCTGCCATGTTTTTTATATTAATTATATTTGTAAATGATGCAAAGAAAATTATTTTTGCTGTTTAAAATTTTCTAACAGAATTTATGTAACATATTATTAATATTGAAACAAAGTAATTATTATAAAACCAAAGTAATTATTATACTTTGATATTAAGAATCTCGTATTGATTGAGAGTAATCATTTATTAAAAAACTTTAAAATTTATTTAAAAAACTTTTACATGGCAGAATATGAATCTTAAATCTCTCTTTGATTCTTTTTTTTAAATACGTTTTCTTCTTTTAAAGAGATGGGAGAGAGAGGGGGAGGGAGAGGAGGACATGGATTATTTTTCTGTGATAAAATTGATAAGAAGAAACAAACAGTGAAAATTTGATATCTTAAGACCCAGATTTATTAAATATGCTTCTGATATATTAGTTTATTATATATTATACACAATTTACATATATACAATTAATCTACAACTAATTAATTAAGGACGAAACATTGGATACTCTTGCGATTACTCGCAATGTTAGGGCCTCGCATATATTCTCTGATTACTGTAGTATCATAGCAAACATTACTACATCCTGAAACATCACTATATCGGTATAGTACAGGTATATTATTTTAAGATTCAAATATTTTAAATTTAAAAGTAACGATTTACAAGGTTCTTTCTCTCATTCTAATATCGACAAAATGTTGCTCTTGTACCAAAGTCCTTTTCGTTTTAATCAAACTTTTAATACTTTTTAAATGCGTATGTATATAACGAAATTATTAACGAAGCTGAATTTATTCCGACAAAGATTTAGCTATAAAAATTCCGTACATTTTATATATTCCGAAAATTAACCTCTGTTTCCTTTTTTACGAAAATCTTCTATAAGAAATAAAAAATATCGGAAAATATAGAATCATAAAATTATACAGCTATCTTACAGGTATAGAATTTTATCTGGAAAATCTTGCAAAATGTCATATATGAGAATTCTTTGATGATATGAAGAAAAACCGTGCACAGTTTACATTAGCTATGTGTGTAAATCGTGAAGAAATGTCTATATCGTAAAAATTTTTCGACGATCGAATTAGCGGATCACAATTGAGCCACGAATCGATCTGTTGTGGCAGTAATCCATCTTCGTGTGATTTACTATCGTTCCGCCATGAATGCTTATAGCGTTTTTCACACACATTGGCAGAACTAGTGCGCACTCAGTGCACATTAAAGCTGTTGTACACTATTCTAATCTAAATGTAAAAGTGGGATATCTTAATTGATAAAATGTCCAATATGTATTTTATCAAATAGCACAATAAAATGTATTAAGTATTTTACGGTTTTTAATTCATTTCTATATTTTTATTAAATGTACATCTTTATGTTGATTTGTGTACAACGGCTTTAAACTGTACTGAGTGCGCTCTAGTTCTGCCAATGAAAAACGCTATTAGTTATACGATATCAAGTTAGACGACGTTATGCGTTTTATGATTGGAATTCCTTGCACTTATAGGATATTCTTTCTCGTGACACACGCTTTAAGGACTAATTTAAAATCTACATACGTGAGTCATTGTAAAGTGTAACAGTTTTGTACAAATATTTTATTTCGTAAGAACGCAACATCGGTATCGTCTAAAATTTCTCTACGCGTTTTTCTTACATTTATAATTATTTATAACTATTTATTTATAATTATTTACCTATTCACGTCAAACTAATTCATTAGACGTGAAAGTGATCTTTGGTTTCTGACAATATTCGTTACTGTCTCTAATTCCTTTATAAATATCAACACTTGTATAAAGTTTCAAATGGTCACGGTCCTGGATTTTAATTATCTTCCGTTGAAGAAATATAAGCTTGCGGAATTATGAGATTTATCTCTAACTTCGTTGAACTATTTTCCGACGCGACGTTAAATCTTTCGCGCTTGCTTGTACCTTTAATGATAAAGTTTTGTCAATTATCGAATTTATCGGTATCAACAGTTTGAAGTAAAGTTTACTTCAAATTGTACATAATCATGTATACGTATTAAAGCTACGTATTACGTCATACATGAATATAACTAATATATCGCGAACTTCGCTCGTCTTGAGGAACATTAAAATTCCATTGTAATATTTTTTTCAGAATATAATCGTATATAAGTAGATCAATTAACTCATTATAGTTCTTTGTTATTATATTTTATGTGCGAGATATACTCACCTATAACTGTTTATGCGCTACATTCCTTTGCGCATATTTATAAAAATAATAAAATATTTACCGAAAATATATCAATTTAACAAATATTTATCGTAAAACATTTTCTAATTTTCATTTTTTAGCGTCACGAAAAAAGTTGAGAGACATTGAATGAAAGATATATTGAAAGAAAAAGTTTAAAAATTTGTATAAGAAAATTTTCAAATTCATTCAATTTTGAAATATCTTTCTAGGAATTTAGTGACTGATTTTAGTTCAGCTTTGGGTTCGTTGGACGCGTGTGTTAAACACTCTCGTAAAACTTGTTCCGTAAAACATCGTAAGTCAAGCAATTTTACTTTGAGAAGTCCGATTGTATACGTTTCTCGAAATACACCTGATGATTAAACACGTTGTCAAACTTAGAAATGGTTCAGCTTTTCATTTCATTACATGTCTATGTCTGTAATTACGTTCAAGAGGAGATATGCACGAGAAGTTGAACTTAAGAACTAATGTTCCAAAATTTATTCCGTTAATTATTTCCAACTAATACTTGTTAACTAGTTTATTTATTTCTTCGTTGACGATAATATCGACGATGTCGTCGATGATATCGAATTCATATTTATTGTTACTATCGCATTATCACGAACCTTCTAACACTTTAACATGTTCAACATCACTGCTATAAGATTATTCATACCTTCCATCTTGAATTTCTTCTTCATCTTTCTTCGTTCTCTTCGTTTACGACTTCTTGTTCACGACAATATTTTAATCGGGAATTGCAATATTGTTTCGCAATAATGATCGATCAGCGTGAATCGCCACAGATTGCTCTGGATTGTTTTATCCTAGTTCAGTTCAGTTAACTACTTTACCACCAATATTTCTGTGGTATATATGGCGCCATAGGGACCTGGCCGCTTCCGGGATATGCAGTAGGTTCCATCAGCTTGGATTGGCAGGGTTTGCCATCTCTCACTAGCACTGGCACGGCGACTCTTCTGGGTGAGCAGCTGCTGCCGCCGGCTTCAACACGTTCACTCGCCGCCCTCTTCGTCTTGTACCTGTGATTCTGGAACCAGATCTTCACCTGAGTTGGCGTAAGGCGAATGATAGAGGCCAAGTGCTCTCGCTCGGGCGCGCTCAAATAACGCTGCTGACGGAAACGTCGCTCTAGCTCGTAAGTCTGTGCCTTGGAGAAGAGCACGCGTCGCTTGCGCTTCTTATGCTCGGTCTCGTGGGGTTGCGACGTCTCGTTGCCAGTCTGTTGCTCGTCCTCAAAGTCCTGTGACTCTTCGTCCTTCGATGACTCGTGACTGTTCTCCTGTTGTGACGGGAACGACAAATCCGAGATCGCCGGGCTCGTCGAGTCCGGTTGTTGAAGAACTGGAAAAGTAAAGAAAAAAAGAAATTAAGATGATATTTTTTTGTATTTTAAAAGATTCTTGTTTTCGCATTCTTTTCTAATTGATATTAATTTTCATAAAGTATTATTTGTAGAAAAATTACATTTTTTTAACATAATGTGATATATTATTAAAAAAAAATTTTTTTTGTAATTAATTAAATTAACCTTTTTATGCACTTTTCCGTGAATTATATTTACGTAGATCGTTGATGTAGTCATCCAAATACATAGTTAGAGTGACGCAGAAGTATAGTGTTTAGTAATCAACCGACTCAATTACTTGATTGACGTTAACGAACTGCAGCTGCATTTCGATTCAGCCGACATCATCGATTGCTCTTAGCGTTGATTACCGGCAGATGCCAGCTTGCATTGATTTTTTAATAGTTCATCTAATCGCACTTTATTCTAATCGCAATTAGACAGTTAACTCTCGTAATCTGAATTTATCCTGAGTTAAACTTGATATGGAAGTTTTTTTCGGATATAAATTTTTCTTTCCATCCCCCTTTTTTAGATATAAATTTTTCTTTCTACAATATGTCTTTTATTTCAATACCTAAACTTTCGTTTCATGACGCTAAATAATGAGAGAATTTATTTAATTAGTTATGAAAATAAAAGAGATTGAATATACAAACTGTTATTATAATTCACGATTTAACGCGACATAATGAAAGATTAAATTTAAACAATACGTAAAATATGAAACGATGATGAGGCAAATGTCATTTCGCTGACACGGTAATTATGGTACGAGAAATATACATACAATAACTTTATTTAGCGAAGTGTGGGTAAATGTTACGACCTGGCCGAGATACTAGCTAATTTCGTGTACAACGTCGGGATACTGGCTTTCGTTGTAGTACAATATGCTTTTGTGAGCGACCCCTGAAACCCGCTTGGGGAGGGTGTGAACCAATATAAAGCCTATTTGATACCCCTGCTGGACCCCATGGGATCAACCATATCATTTTCATGGGAGATTAGATCGTGCTCGCAGTCGTACTGTGATTTCAATTAAATATTCGCCGCCGACTAATGTCTCCAAAGGAAGCTACGCGATGGCGACGAAGGAAGGAATGACGCGTTCTCTTTACTTATCAAAAATGAGTCTTTCCTGACTTCAGCTTCTTGTTTATATACACAATTTACCATTCGTATCTTATAATAATTTACTATATTAATAATTCAAGTTATTATAATTTATAGTATAATTTTTTCATATTTGAGAGAACTATACATATAAGGTTATTATTACTAATATATTATCTATAATAATAATCATAAAACCTCCTAACCATAGTTTTTTAACCATATAATTATAGTTACAAGTATCAAATACTTTACTCTCTGTGTATATACAGTTGCTATTATTTGCACTTGAACTTGTTTGTCGAGGAATTTAGTGAGGAGAGTAGATCAATTTAGATTTAATCCAATCTCTTTCTTAATATGAAAATAGAGATAGAAGAAATTTTACATTTTCATACTCTGTTTGAAATTCTAATTATAACAAATTTAATGTGACGGACGATGAAAGAATCTAACATGAGTCTAGCTCGTACAATTTTCCAAGATTGATTAGGCTGGGATATTTGACTCCGTCTAAACTTTTTATAAATCAGCTTCGAGAGAATTCAGTGTAATACGCTATCCACTGAACAATGTAAACGTCTGATATAAAAGAGATCCACTCAATCGTGCTTCTCCCCTCTTTATCTGCTACAGGACCGCAATTATTCGCGCGTGATGCGTTTCTCAACGGTTTGACACGTTGCCTGAATTTTTCGCTAGTGCAAATCGTGGCTACGGAAAAAGGAGACGGCAACGCGGGATAGGTCGTCGACGAATTTTTTGGGCGTGACGATACCGATTCATTTGGGGGGTCGGAGACACGGGACCCCTCTCTCGCATCTGTCCCCGACTCAACATCTGTCCTCTTTCGCGGACCAATCGCTATGCGGTACCCACGAGGACCTTTTACAGAACCATTAGATCCTGCTTAACCCTCACGGACCAATTGTAGGGTGCTAAATAAATAAGGGTTTCTATCTCACACCCCCTTCCCCGTCCGCCCGCAAAAGCGCGTGTACGTTCTTTCTGCTGCGCATCAGTGAGGAATGGGGTGAGAAAACTTGCGCCTTAAACAATAATGCAGCGATCGAAGACGATCAGATCTAATTCCTTAGGGTGTGAGTGATTTGGATAATGCAGTTAAAATAATTTATTTATTACGCGCATTTTCTTTAAAAGATTAATTTCTTGGAGTGAAATCTCACTCCAAAAGAATGAAAATACTGCACTATTGAAAAAGAGTGAAAATATATATACTCTTGAATAAGAGTGACAGATTTTTTGGAATGAGATTTTAATCTTTTGGAGTAAGATTTACTTTAAAAAATGAGTAAATCTCACTCTCAAAGAGTGAAATTTCATCTCAAAAAGGAGTGAAAATTTGCCACTCTTATTCAAGAGTGGAAATATTTTCGCTCTTTTTCAATAGTGAATATTTTCATTCTTTTCACTGAGAGAAATGTTTGATATGGAACCAAAGTTTTGTTACTGACACAAAAACTATTTATCGATATATGACCAATTAAATCGTTGGTTACTACGACGATATTAATTTGTTGAATTTACTAAATGAACTTATAATTTTATGATACAAAACTGTTTTGTATGATGTATAGATCTTTTATGTAGTTAGAAATAGAACATTTTATTATCGGAACAAAACAATTACATAAAAATAATATATAACTCTCACTTTCTACAGAGTGAAATTATGTTTGACATTTTTGAACTTCCTTAGCTTAGCAAAAGTATACAATAGATTTAAATTTTTAATTACTAATCGCTCTGAAAAAATGGTTGTTACTATAATTGGCCATGATGTAGCGAGAGCTGAGAAATGCACGAAATTAGTCTATAATTATCCCGGCTTTATACAGGTAGATGTCGAATTTCTCTTACGAGAAGACAGGTCATCTCTGACAGCTCCGCGAAACACTCCTCATTCTACCATAGTGAATTATTTTGTTGAAATTACTAAAAGAATACTTATATTATAATGGCAATCAAATTTTACATTGTTATTTGCAAAACATAAGTAACCAAATAAATTTGAACTGTTAAATAAAAAAATTTTATTCATCTAACAAAAAAATATTTTGCTATTTTAACAAAATAATCTAATGATAATCAGCCACTTGTAAATAATTATCTTTTTTTTTACCGTTACTATATCTTTTTTCTCAGTGTTGAAGTGAAATGTCACTCCAAGAAATTTAGAAAGAATAATTATTTCTTAGTACAATTAAATACACTTTCAAAATTATGCGATGGATTTTAATAATTTTGCTGCCGCGTATGCCCCCGGTTTGTAAACAATTAAATAAAGAATAATTGTATTTGTTCGCTCTCACCATTCACCTCCTCCAAGGGTTGAGGTAATGTTGTTGGTAGTGCCGGTCCAGTTGGCCATCCTAATAATCCAGGTGGAGGCGGTGGTAGTGTACCCCTATTCAGATTAGCGTGCATAGGTTGCAACATGGCGGTTGTGTGCTCCAGAAATTGCTGGTAAGCCGACGGCATGTCGGTAGCCGTTGGTAAAACCGTCGTGGTACCTAGAACACAAAATTATAGTAAATTTATTAATTTTTTTCTTTTACACTCAAGTATAAATGTGCGTAGTAAAGAAATTTCTAAAACTTCGAAATTTTTCTGATTTTAAAATTACATTAATTTAATTAAGGTGAATTTTTTTTATAAAATTAATATATTCATATTTTAAAATAATAAAAACTGTACTATTTTATAAATTTTGTCAGTTCTAACTTGCAACAAATTAAATTATTTTTATAATTACGTTTAATTAATATAATAAAGATAATATAGTAAAGAATAATATATAGTAAATGTTCTTCTTTATTACTAGTTAATCTAATTTAGTTAATTTAGTAATCTAATAATATTTTGATATTACCTTGTACATCTGATTCTTCCTGCGACGGTTTGGCATCGTTTAATTCCAAAATGTCGCTGATGGCAAAACCAGAAGTTCTGGCCGGCATTTTCATACTTTCCAGTAGCCTGTAACAAAAATTACATAACTGTTATAATTTTAGCCTCGAACAAATACTGTATATATAGATGGTGTTAAAGAAAAAATTTTGATATTTGTTATATAGAATTTTCATAAAAAATAAATTGGTTTGTAAAGATAACGTGCACTTGATTTTATACATCACGAATTTATGTGCACCTTTCGATTCGTAAGATTGTTAATTCAATCTTAGAGCTTGTTCACATGACAATACGTGCTTATTAAATCAGTTCTTCCTAATTTCTCGAGATACAGCGATGAATAGATTGATATGTTTCAGGTATTATGTCATACTTATCAGTAATTAATTAATATATTACATAATTTTAATTTTAATAAACGTATATATCGTATATTCATAACAAGTTTGAATGGAAGTCAAAGATAGGTGTATTTTGCGAGGATTCTGTGTTGAACAGTCAATACAAAGATCGCTCCTTGACGGTAAGATTTAATTTTCGAGATCGTCTGGTTTCGGAAGCTGTGTGACGGCCGTCAAAAAGCCACCAGCCTTTTCAGGATCCGATTAAAGAAATGTCTTTAAAGGTACAATACCTGAGCGCGTTTGACCACAATCAACCTGTCTTCGGACCTGTGTATAGAAGTAAATTTTTGGACCCACTTACTAAGCCATACGAGCCATTATCGAGTCACGTTCGGCTAGATGTTCCAATATATTTTCAGCACGAAATGCGGATGTTTCGAGTAACCTTTTTTGGAATCACACATTCTTTTACAGACTGCCGTTTGAAAATTTTGATAGATACAAGAAGTTTGCGACGGGTTGAGAGGATAATTATTTAATATAATTTTTTATTATGTTATAACTCGTTTCAATTTTCAGTTACGAACGTGATTTGAGCTACAACGACGGTTTTTATTTAACAGAGTTTTATAATAGAGAAACTTAATAAGTCTAATTTATTCATTTTTTTTAATATGCCATCTTGACTTAATTATGTAAAAATCAAATTAAAATATCAGAAAGATGATGCCGTTGAATTAAGGTTCTTATAAAGAGCCGATAATTATTTGGAAGTGCCAGCGTTGAAATCGCTCGTGATTTCAATCTCTTCTAATTATAATATTTTTTACATTATTTGAATCTTATCGTCAGAAAATCATTATGATTTTTGTCACTAAAGAGTTTCTCTTTACAATAGAATTTCAATTATCCAAATTAGAGAGATAATTCGGATAAACGATTGTGCCAAATAATCAGCCAACTACAAAAAAAGAATATATGAAGTTTGTATATGATATCTTATATTGTGTGATATGTTGTTTATTATACGATATTTATGAAGATAACAAGATAAAAATTATAAATAAACTTCTATATATTTGTAGGGGTTCCGAACTACTGATATTAGAATTATCAATAAAGTCCACAGATATATAAAGTCTAAACATAATGTATGCTTGGGCAAATTGACATAAATGTGAGTTTATTTTTGTTTCTTAGATTGTATTTGGATAATCTTAATGATAATAGCCATTGCTAAACATCGTTTGGACAAAGGATAGAGCGAGAATTATAGTAATGAACAAATATTATAGTAATAAAAGAACTATAAAATAAGTAATAGACCTCAAAATTTAAATTTTGAAGCAGAACTATTTTAATATAATACATGTTAAAAGTATTAGAAAAAAATACTTTTATTTGTCAAGATTTATAGTTCATAGTATTTAGATCAAACTATATAATTCTGATTCTTTCTCTCTCTCTCTCTCTCTCTCTCTCTTTCTCATGTATTGTATTTATATTATATTATGTAATATATTATATAAATTAAAATATTTAGGCTGTAATAAATTAAATGCAATTGAATTATATATTATCTCTTATATAGTCGTTGCATTGCTGAGAGTTTAATATACGTCTTGTCATGTAAACATAGAGTATTTAGTGGTGATTTTTTGGTATTGAGTGTATGTTTAATCAATAAGTGTTCTAGTATATAAGTATCAAGGATATCGAGAGCCAATCGGATATTCAACGATATCGCACGATAATAAGCAATATATCTTAATGAAGGCAATAAAGTCACGTGTAAGTACTCGAGGGTCGTAAAAATCCGTAAAGATATTAAAAAATGACATTACGTCGCATAAAGATATTTAAAAAATAACATTACGATCGACAAATCTAAGTTTTTTCAATTTATCTATTAGAAACTTGACTATTTCTTATACATTATTAAAATTTAATCACTATGGTATGTTCTTACAATCAATTATATAAAGAAATTGTTATTCATAATGATGTAATATATCTGATACGTGAAACGATTATCTATTATTGTTTTAAATTAAATAATTTTAGAAAAAAATTAAAAAAGTAAAAGGAACTAAAAACACATCAATCTTATATTTATTTTATTTACCTAGTGTTTAATGCGAGCTGACTGTACCAGACATGATTCAAAAGACTAGCCGAATACGGTAGTAACGGCCAAGGTAAAAGCTTATTCTTATCTGCCATTTTGAGAAGATTTTTTAATTTATGATTTTTATTTTTATTAGCGTCGATACATATTACACTTTTTAACGACAGCACATATTAAGGTTTAAAAAATCTCTTTTAATTCATCACGTATTTGTTTTTTAACCCCTGCTTTCTTTTCTTTTTCGACTGCTCAATAATCAGAAATTGAAATTAAGTTCTTTTCGTTTAATAATTTAAAAGATTTCTTCCTTCTATCTTTCTTTTTACTCCTTTATTTCATTTTTCTTCTTTCACCTTCACTCGTTTTGCATAATACGGATGAAAATTGAAATTTTTTTCTTCTATTTTCCACTTGTATAGATCTTTAATTTATAATTTACCTGTTCTTACTTCAAGAAAATTAACGGTTCATGTGTATTATATCTTTTCTATAGTACATTTCATTATTTCGGTCGGCTTGAGTAACTTTTATAGAGATCTGTCTGGTCTCTTCTATTTTTCCACGATTGCCGCTGCCCATGATATTTTCGGTTCTTTTTTTCTTCTTCACTTTCTTCTATCTTTGTCACACAACACTGTCATCTCTATTTTACCATAAATAACTGATTTTTCACACAATGGTAGTTCGGATATGTGCAACGAAAGTCTAGCACATATATCCGAATAATTAGTCCGATTAATCCAATCACCGATTCTTATGTCGTTTTTTCGAGACACTCGTCAATTATCGGTCACTAGCACAAATAACTATTAACGGATTACGCGAAAGGCAACTCTGCTCGAGTGGCACGAAAAGCAGGCTACCGATTCCTTTTCGGAGCTGCTGAAGGACTCTCCTTGTAGTTTTTGAGTGTCCTCGACGAGCACTTGACGGCTAGTGTTCCCTACCTCGAGCAGTTTCGCTTGTCAAGCACCCTCAAAGCGTAGGGCGGGTTCTACGTGGAGGCGGGGATTTCTCGTTCATCCCTCCAACTGGTTCTCCTCGTCGCGTATCCCACCCTGCCATCGACACCCGGCTGTAACTTGGGGAAGCTTTTTCACGGCAGAAGCGCCGAATAGAAGAATGTTTTTTTTTTATTGTTGTTATATTTAGAAGTCTCATTTAAAAAATAAATACAATGATAATAATATATTTCTGATGAAAAGTTCGATTGTTTTATCTTATTTAAACAGCAAGTACTAATTTATTAAAGTTAAACTGATATTTTTAAATGTGTAAAATAATTCATTTTTAACAATTACAAAGAAAGTAAAAAGTATTTGTAAATTTTTCAAGAGATGAACTGGTTTTATTACGACTATTTACAGAGATATCAGTAACTAAGAGTTCCTCACATATGAAAAAATTTAACTTTTTTAAATAGCACAACTTGATGTAATCTTTTCTCCAAAATATGATTTGATATGTAACTTTAGCAAATCGTTTGCTAACCAACTCTAAAAATTCTAAAAATATGTATCTCTATATTTTTTCATGGAAAACGTGCCATATTAATTTTTTACATATGTTAAAGTTTCACACTTGTGGTATTCTAGCAAAGTTTTGCCACTTTTAGCGATCTTAGGGAAGGATATCCCTTGCTCGGGAGACTCCGTGCGACTGGTAATGTTACGGGGGCAAGTTGCCGAGGGGTGGAACCGTCGGCCAACCAATGAGGTAGTCGCGTGTCGGGAAACCCTCGCCCGACAGCCCGGGGGTTGATTTCAATCCAGCTCGGCGAGCGAGCCAATCGCCGGGCTTCATCGATCAGGGGGCTTTTTACACCGAGAGCATACTTTACGTCGAGTGTTAATGTGAAAGAGCATTAGCGGTGCTTTTACCGTGTCATTTCGATTTTTCACTCGCGCCCCTTCCCTCTACCCCCGCCCTATTTTCTCCCTTTCCTCTCCGTCCCTCGTGGCACTCAGATCGCTGCCTATTGATACGTAAAACTGGGTTAGAAGCGTGGTCGCGACTTACGGGCGAGTGTTACACAAATGCGAATGAGATATATGTATGATCAATCAGCTCACTGTCCTCTTTTAGGGGCTTGTTTGCTTGAGTAAAAAACCGGAGGGTGTCAATTCGAGTATAATTGAAGGGACAAGAAACTAAGAGAAGTATATGCTTATAATTTTATGAAAACTGAGATATTCCCGCAATAAGATATCGTATACATTATTAATTTAATAATACGATAGGTAACTAATATTAAATAAAATCTTATAAATTCTCTGGAATTAAACTTCCTATAAATTCGACAGTTCTCCATACAGCACAGAACTTGCAGTAACATTGTTGCGACGTTTGCTTGATACTGTAATATTGCTGCAGTATTGCTGGAATGTATGGAAATCCTGTGCTGTATGGAAATCACCTGTCATCTTTGCCAGATATGTATTTACTAAGTTTAGTAATCATACTGAGCGAATTTTATTCTTTCAATTGTGATTCTTTCAGGCACTAAAGTAAGAAATTTCAATAAAAAATGCGAAATCAAATTGAAGATGCCAATCTAAACCTGTAAAGTCGAAGAAGTAAATCGATGAAGTAGTCAGATAAGAAGTAAAATTTGTTGCGACAGGTAAATAAATCAGACTGTCAGCATAATTCGGACGAAGAGTGTGACGGCTAATTTTATAGTGAGACATTTGTTACGTGCGCGTTCCGTGACGATCAGGTCTCTTTTTTTCCTTGATAATCATGATGCTCGCGCGCGTGAAAAAAAAGACATGTCGGTGCGCAACGACAAAGCTCTGACCTGATTTCTTTTTTATATCCACCCACTCACTTATTATTCGCGGACATCCATTTATTACGTTGACGCGGTAGATAAAGTCGGTCATTTTGTGATTATCATTCGGCACAACACGTATCATCATCCGTCGCATAAAAATAATTTCGGACTCTGCGATTTAATCGAATCGAATTCGCTTCGACCTTTTTTCACGACATTTTGATCGCAGATAAAATATTATCGCGGTAATACCGAAGCCATATTACATGTCAGGATCGTACGGTATTATTGATTACCAAAGATGTCAAGATATTATCGTGCGTTGCAAAATATTTTGCAATATTTTTCGCGTAATACATCACATATATCACACGGAGAAAACGATGAAGGATCTAAAAATTTAGCCAGATACAGATCTGAAAATAAATTTTGTCAGACCCCCCATCAAAATAATTTTGTTAGGAGCTCAAGCTGATTACTAGAATGTCAAAACTTTTTGCTGCGTTTTGCTCATTACGTTTGACTTTCCACATAAAAATTTTGATAATCCAACAAAATTAGATTTTTAAGTCTGTATCCAATAAGTGTCCTCTCCATGTATTTTATAATTCTAAAGAGAAAATATAAATATATGTAAAGGATATAAAAAATATAAGAATAAGATTTTTATGGTGGGAAAATGTCTTTCAAAGAAGGAGAATTTCGCAATCCACGTTCTTTGAGGTCCCTAATTTATCTTAAACATTTCTCAATATGGTTAAATTTTAAGAAATATTTGGGTGCTCCATTTTAAAGAGGGGATCACACTTTTGATCTCCCGGTTCAGCCGACTCTTCGAAATTGATGATTCGTCGGACTCGTTGGTGTTGTTGAATGGAATCGCAGGTTGTATCCAATCGCAAGAAGAGAGATGCGCACCTGAATGCGGGCACTCACAATAAATGCACGCGCGTACCGACGGTAGCACGCTGGAAAATGGGGTTTCGAAAAGCGCGATTTAGAAACGTGGAACAGGTAAAAGGACAGAAGCGACGATGGGGCGAGTTTCCGGTTTATTCAGACCGGTCGTCATACAATCGCGCGGCTCCACCACACAGAAAGTCAAAAAGTGCGGAAGAGGGTGGACCCGACTTTTCTGCTTTTCTCATAGCCGCGTCTTGGTCAAATTTATAATCTGGAAATAAAATCTAACGGCTACCGGAAAGCAGGAAAACACTTGTATTCCGTAATGGTCAAGATACTGACTTTTAGTTATTTTATGTCTAAGTTATTAACGTGACGATTATGTACTACAAATTATACCATTTATAATATAAATTTGTAATATATATTGAAAATATATGTGATAATGATTACTTTTTACATAAAAAATTTTAATATATGATAAGTAATTTAAATAGAAAATATAATTCATTATAGATTGATTTGTATTTAAAAATTTACAAAGTATTTAGAAACTGATTATTATTTTCGGTAATTGGTGTTACATAAATGTATTTAATAAATAAGGGATTAAACCCCTACAGTACGAAAGTTGCAGCAACAATGCTGCAACATTGCAGCAATATTGCACCGATGTTGCTGCAAATTCTGTGCTGTATAGGAAGAGTGCATTCTATAAAATAAATTATGATATGTAATTGATATCGATGTTATAACAGTTTTGTATAACATTGATAGATAATTATTAAAATTATTCATACAGTCTATCATAATCTTATAGAAAAATATTATTGCGCGTGCTATAAGATCTTTATTGTTATAATAGTTTATATAAAAGCTCAGAATGGCAGTTTAAGAGCTCAAATGATACGTGCATTGGTTCGTTGTACATTGCATCGTCTAACTCGGTTAGAATCGTGTTCAACACGAGAAAGAGACCCGCGAGACGTCCGTCGTTTTTCTCGGATTTCTCCTTTCCCCTCGATCCGCTTCTTGTCCAGGAAGTTCCGAGCGTTGGCGGGAAAAAATGGAGAAGTCTCGAGCTCTCGGAGCAATCGAGCAACATTTGCCGGGCTCCCACGACTGTTTGGCGATAGCTGTGCCAACTTGTTTCGAGCACGCAACCCAATTTGTCTGCGTCTCATTGTTTTACTGCTCTCCCCCGTCCCCCGCTGTGGATAGTAGTCGCTTCACCGGTGCAGTCGTGCCCGCGAATTATTGCAACCCTCCAATGATCGAGTGGAGTCTTCCCGAGCTTTCTAGTTTAATAACATTTTTGAACGCAAAAACTTGCGCGAGTGCAAACAGTATGACGGGGATTTAACTCAATATTTGGAAACACACACACTGTTCAGTATTAATTTATTTGCAATATTATGTTCATATCCCAGTGAGAAATGATAATGGAATCGATGTCGAATCGACGTCGATTTAATAATTTTGACATCGAATTAACATCGATTCGATTGTATTGTCAATTCCATTGTAATTTGTCACCGGGATAAATAAGAAATTTTAACAAGGGAAGATATAAATCATATTTTAGCAAAAAAAAAACAGCGAAATTTTTAGTTGCTGTATTACTTATTGACATTACGTTAAAATTAATTTGAGTGATGAGTGTTAAGTGTTATAAGTGTAAGTATTAAAAGTGTCAAAAGTATATTATATCATTGAAATTTTATATTTCTTTTATTTCAATTCTAAGTAAGTAAAATCTTAATGCACATTATTTTATTAAAGGTACATACTTTAAGTTTTTTTCTGTGACTAATTGATTTCATCGCTGACTCAACCCTCATTTTTACGTTGTAGGGATCGCCACTGTCTCCGTATTAGTACTCGTGATTTGAACCCTTAGTAAAATGTAGCAGTTAACAGTTTATCGCTTATTGTCGCGGTACACAGAATTTTACTGCCACTAACTAGCGATTCAAATTAACCAGGTGGCCAAACGAAGACCCTTCTTTCTTGTTCGTCCTCTTGCTCTGTCTCTCTTCCTTCCTATTCGAAATGGTCGGCTGTTATTTTGATCGTTTTATATTCTTTTAAAAATCTCGAAAGTATGAATGAATAGTATTTCCGAAATGGAAATGCCGTGAAAATCTGACAAAGAAATCCAAGTCTATGATCAATAGAAAATCATCGGAAGATCTTCAAACAGTAGATTAACTCGGATGGTTATCCTGCTAGCTAGACCATTCATTTTTTATACTTTTAAACATTATAATAATCAGTATTTTACTGTTCAACTTAGGCTACGATCCCGCTTGATGCTAAAAATGCTTTGAAGCATTTTTTGGTCAATTAGTAAAATTCTTTTTTCCGATTGGTCAATCAAAAGCTTCGAAGCATTTGTAGCGTCAAGTGAACCCTTAATGTTTAAGTAATTAAACAATGGATTCATTGAAATACATTTTGCAAATTTTTCTAAGGCAATAAATTTGTGCTCTGACTATTGTACGTATATGAAATTTATGGATAGTAACTCGGAGATAATCAACAGAATTTTTGGAACAACAATTTGATTTATTAATATGGATTAATTAATAAGAAGTTTTTTGTATTTCTAATAATGTTTAATAATTATTCAGTTAGAATTTAATAATTTTGATTGAATAATTTATAATTTTGTTTATATTTATATGGGTTATTTTTATGTATTATTATATATTGTTAATATTTATATGTATTATTATATATTGTTAATATTTATATGTAATGTTAATTATTAAATATCGATTATATAATAAGAAATATAATATTGGAAAAAAAAGAATATTATTTGTTAACGTTAGCAGGTATTCTTTTCACCTCAAATCGTTAGGATTGAAGGGAGACGTAGGGTAAAAGCTTAGTTTCGTAAAAATACTTGCCGGCCGAGTGGCCACTTGACACTTGGATCTTGTCGTTTTTAGAATTCGGGTATCCCGGAAATCGGAAAACGTGCTATATTGAATGACCATTCTCCATTATACTGGATATCTCACCATTAACATCACAATATCGGTACCTGCTCTGACGCAGCAGTCGAAAGAAAAACACCTGAGATCGTGCCGGCGATCCTTGTATTTTATTGCTGGTACGTGAAGAGGAAAAATTTCCGTTAAGTTTTTCGAATAACCCTGACCACCTCGGACCCGAACTTTTTTTGCTCGAGATATGACATTGCATTTACAACGCAGATAATTTCTTACAAATATGCGTGTGGTCATTCATACAGCAAAGATGTCCTATGGATCAAGAGAATGACTCTTTGTCCAATGAATGTCCTAAGAATATTTCCAAGATATTTCTCAGATAAAGTGTGCTATGTTAAGTTTGAACATTAGCAGTCGAGTATTATCATTTAATCTCAGATTATCAAAATGCTCTACCTTTCTCTCTCTCTCTCTCTCTCTCTCTCTCTCTCTCTCTGTCTCTGTCTCTGTAGGATGTCGCTTCAAGTAGCTGTTAAAGAGCGTAGTAAATTTGGGTAAACTTGAACGGTTCTGAGACAGACCGAAAAGGTCTTCCTCCTTTTTTCAAATCTTTTTTCCGACATCGAGATAAAAGGATTATATATGGCTTATTGTAAAAAAAATAACAATAAATATCATCATGTATATTTACGTTCAAAAATATTTTTATGAGCAATGTTTTAAATAATTCCCTACTTCCTAAAATTTATTATTACGTTGAATAACTTCCATACCTTCACAAAGTTAGACTACATAGTGTAATAAATAATTAATCAAGAATGGGAAGTAACGCATTACTTGTAACGCTACTATTATTATTGCCTTTTTGTAATAATGATATGGTAAAAACATCACGATCTTTTTATGACAGTATTGACAGTAATAAAAAAAATATTAAATAATATTAAACGAAATAATATCGTATATTATACAATATTAATAAGTAATCGATTTTTTATGTCATTTATTACATTTTTTGTAATAACAATTTGATGATATTACAATTTTTTTTTACGTAATAACTTCAAGAGTTGGAACAGTTTGACTTACTCTTATACTACTTTTCAAAAGTGACTGTTTCAATCCTGAAATTATTACTGTCATAAAAAATTGTAACGTACGTCATTACCAAATCGTTATTATAAAAAAAAAACGATAACGGTGTTACGAGTAACATTATTTTCCATCCTTGCAAATAATTATCTTCACAAATGTAAGTGACATAAAAAATTAATTACTTTCTAATATTTATATTAATTACGTTTAATATTATTTAAATATCTTATGCTTTTTTAAATATTTTTATAAGCAACTGATAAAGTGGAATATATTCCGTTTTAATTACATATTAGATAACAATTTCCATTAAACTATGAAATTTTTCCATTTCAAGTGACATGTGTTTTATGGTTATTAATAATGAAAAAAAGATAATTTTAAAATATTTAATGTAGTTAATAAAAAAACTATGCTCTTTATGTCGTCGCTTGAAATACTTCTCTCATTATGATTGACTGAAAGAAAAGCCGGCGGAATTTGGCGGAAACGGATCGAAGAATATCTTACGTTCATTCATAAAGTTGCCACAAAGGGAGTGATAGGCCCTGCAACAGCATGAATGAACGTAATATTTAACTTAGCTTTGACCGGACGACGGGTAGGTCCCCAGGGTCACTTCTTTCTTATTCAAGAGGTTTGTTGAGAGAGAGATTTCTTTTCTACAAAATAAGACCCTCGTTCGAGTCGCATGTTGTTAGAGACGATCTGGACTTGGCATGGTTCGTTAAAGCCACTAGCCACCGACGTCGTTTAAGAACCGCTTAAGATGTTATTGTAAGTATAGTAGAACGATGATTTTTCTTTTTTACAGTTTTCACAGGTAGTGAAAGTGTTCTTGTGTGAAATTTTGAATTGCACTCTTAAAAGTTTCGGTTTTCTTTTAAATGCATTTGTGAAGTACGTGAAAACTCTCACATTCTAATCAATCGAATAAGTTGAAGATATTGTTATACTATATACAATAATAGAAAATTAAAGGGTAAAAATTATCCAGATGTATAAAAACAATTGGATGATCATAGGAATAGAGCATGTATAAAAAAAAGAATTAGATGGCGATATTAAATTAAATAATTGTCTATTCGGTGATGCTTTGATTCGACGATCTCGCGATCTCGCAGGTGCAACGAATGAACGGGAAAGTAGGAGAACCATATATCGTAGCTGAATACGATTAATCCGAAATTTATGATGGAAACCAACAGGTGTCGGCATACCGCACGGCCCTTTCGCTCCTCGTGTGTGTCCCAGTGTGTAACAAGGCGTACCACTCTACGCCGAAGGATTCGCCTAACCGATATGCGTGACTGCTCTTAAACGTTCGCTTCCGGTTTCCGGTATTATCGGCTTAATCAGATATGTTAATTGCCCGCGCAAATACGCGGAGATCGAGTAATCCTTTTAATATTTCGAGATCAACGGTGAAGACGTTTTCGTTTTCATAAAATAATACATTAAATGTGTGTTGAGATTTTACAGAGCATGCTTCTTATCTCTCTACCTCGATAGATTAAATATCTGATAGATTCATATAAGACGTCTGATTTATTTGTTAAGATAACGTTAAATTTACCATTGTAAGATTTTTAATTTTCGATTTAAAGTAACATGCGGTAACAATTTTAAAATTAATTTATCATGTGTCTTATATAGCTAAAAATTAAAGTTATCGGTTAAAATCTCGTTTTAGTCACTAATGCAAAAGTTAAAATCAGCTAAACACTGTTATTCTTAACTGTTATTTTCCACACAGAATATTATGTCTTCAAATCCTTTTTCGCTATTTTTTACCTGTAATCCTCCTCGTTGCTGACATAATCGGGCGGTATCAAATGCCAAGAAGCGTCGTAACAATCGTCGTATCCGGCTGCCATTTTTCTTGCTTTTTTTTCACTAAATCGATTAACGAACGTGCTCGTTTCCGTAGCCGACACAAAAAGTTGAAAAATATCCCGCGGCTTTTCCGGTCAAAAACGTACCTCCGCCGGTTGATTCATCGAAAAGACAGCCGAAAGAATTCTTTGGCGACTTCGAATATTGCTTCAACAAATAAATCTTTTTTCGGACGCGATAGATCCGCATTTCATGCTCACGTTCCTCGAAAATCCGACGCGTATTTCGCATGAAGGATCATCTCATATCTTCCTGCGACACGAATCCTATTTTCCGGTGAACTTAAACAAAGCGCAAGAAGGGAAGCGATATTGATATGATATGGATTAATTTACATAGCTTCAAGAATTTTTGAAAAAATTGATTTTACAAGCATTTATCAACGTTAAAATAGATGTAACGAACTAATAATAACGCGACCACCAATTGTTGGAATGTGAACAAATTTTTCTCGATAGTGAGTTCAAAATTTTCACTTTTTTTCTAACGTCCTTGCGCATTATCTATCAAATATTTGTTGAAGAAGCGATTCGACACTCGAAAGAGGAATTTAATGAAAATTATCGTGGAAAATAACACCGAGATTATAACTCTCGTCCAACTCGTGATAGCTTTACTGAGAACTTTGTGGCAATATATCGATCACCTATATATTGTATCAAAAATATGGCTACCTGATAGGAGCTCCAGCAACCTTATCAGTGTGATAACACCCTACATAGATTAGTTTGACTACCGCAAATCATAACGTCGAAAGGAGCCGAAATATTATCAAGTCTTCTCGATTTCTGATGATGCATTTGCATAATTATTTCCCCCTGCTTTGTATGTTTGAATACGTTTCCAAAAAAAAAATAATCTTTTTTCTTATATATAATTAATCCGTTATTATCATGAATTCACAAATTGAAAAGCATAATAGCTTTACGAATATAATAATTTTAATTTTGTTTATGCTATTAAATAAAACACTACTCTCACGTACACATTGTGTTCATAAATATGAAAGATATATTATAGATAAATATACTGTACATAATGTAGATTGTATACCCAAAATGCATTGCATCATCATGTGTACACCGAAAGAAGATTGGTTGCTGTAGCAAATTAGATGGTAACTCTGTTGAAAATTTTTCTCAGAATTTTTCATATAATTTTTCAGAATTTCTATATTAATTTTATAATTTTCTCATATTTTTTTATACGAATTGGAACATTTCTCAGAAAATCTACATCTTTTCTTAGAATTTTTCGTATGTGTTAATTATGAAATATCGCAAGATTTTTAAGATTTTTTTGTAAGTATAATTTCTGATAAAATGTTATAAAATTAAAAAAATTTAAAAATATATTTTTTAAAAATTATGGGATGAAAAATTTCAGAATATTTCAGAATTCACTTGTATGAAAAATTCTGAGAGAAGATGTAAACTTTCCGAATATCTTTGAGTATTTCTGAAAAATGTTCTAATTATATCGTATAAAAATTGAGAAAAATTTTCAGGGAAAATGGCATAGCATTTTTAATTAGCTGCAGCAGCTTATCCATAATGTCAATATACGATAGGCTAGCTAACGCAACCAAAAATTGGCTACTGAAACTAATTAAAAATGCTACGCCATATTTAGCCAATCTTTTCTTTCAGTGTACGTGCAGTTATGTTAAGATTAAAAGACGGAAAGTCTTTATCTGTCATTTGTGACTTTATAACTGTAAAAAAAGAAAAAAGAAGAAAATTGTAGATTGTCGTATCTATCACGTGTAAAATAATTTTATCATGCATTACTAGGTTAGGATTTTCTACTAGGCTATGCTGACACAGCGTAATTTCAGCAAACAAACGCGTTTTTATTATTATTATCGATATATTATTTTGTTATTGTTTTGTTATATTATTTGTATTTTGTACAATCGCCAAGTTTCATTCTCAAGTTGAGCGCGATTCAGTATTAATATATATAGTTAATCCCCGCAAAAATTATCATTTGGAGTATTCCAGCATAAAATCATAGAGAGAGACATAAAAAAATTCATATAACAATGTTGCGAGTGTTCCAATTGAGAACAGTAATTGTAAAGAGGTAATAATCGGCCAATTGTTCTCGACTACTTGACAGTCAGTTGTGCTGTACAATTTGTTAATGACAAGAGACCCTCGAGATGAAGTATCCACGGCTTACCGACAAGTGCTACCGAACGAAGCCCGCTACGAGTGCACTTGATAAAGTAACATCGTTTCCCTCACTATCTGTATTTATTTATGCAGTGGTTCGCACAGATAAGCTAATCTTCACGTAACGTAATATTAATAACTGTAATTATTGCGGCAGAGAGAGACACCATCTCGCGTAAGAAAAATCGCGTTAGGCGTAATTATAAAAATCAATGACATTAGATGATGAAAACTACTATTTGTGGGAAAATTATTTAATGCGATCCACGATGATGCAATTTAATCGCAGAATGTCGAATATCGTCGAGTAATTTTTTCGTCAAATTTCCAGAACGCCACGTGACATCGTTTATCTATCCATCCAGCACATCTATAACATATGGGTCTAATCTCCGCTTATCGCGGTTAAAGCGATAAGAGCAAGTTGTTGCGTCGCAAAAATGGACGTGCTCGCGGTATCTCTAATAATTTTATGAAAAGGTGGGATAAAGAAATTGCGAGCGTCGTAATCGTAGTGTGTAAAAGATTGATATAATTTTGAGCAACAAAAATTTATGCCTTGAAAGATAAGGGGGTTGTAACGAGCAATCAATCATTTTGCCTGTTATTGATTTAGATTATTTTTATCATCGGTTGTGTATTGACGATGCATATTGTGAGTCTTAGTTGATATAATAATGCAATAATCGTTAAATAATTAGCAAAAAGCATATTTATACGGTTAAATAATTTATTATCGTAAGATCAACAGTGTCTACATTTAATAATAACAATATAAAATAATCTCGGTTAAATATACATTCACACAAAAAGGAGGATAGTTACTCATTACAATATCTTAAGTAGAGATTATAAAACCTATACATTACACCGCCGTGCCGATCTTTATGCATTTTGATGATCGGAATTAAAATAATCAAAATTACAGATACAAACAATAAGCATCTGCAATAATACTTATTCCATGATTATCATTGACTGAGAAATGCGATCATTTCAAAAAGGAATATGTACTGAAAGAAAAGATCAGCTGCTGCAGGCATTTTTTATGGTAAAATATGACACAACATTTTTAATTGACTGCTGCAGCCAATTAAAAATGCTATGCCATATTCAGCCAATCTTTTCTTTCAGTGTGGACGTAAAATATTTTTATCATACTGCTAAAAAAAATAACACACATAATTATAAATTAAATAAAATGCTAAATTGAAAAAGTTAGACAAACTATGACATTTTTGTTTCGCTTTGAGAAACAGACTTAGAAAGTGTTGATTTACGAAGCGTTTTGTATACGTATATCTCAACGTATAGCTTTGTTTAAGTATAAAGAAAAATTTAAAATTTGCATTATACAAATATGCGCGTCGATAAAAATGAACTTATGCTGATTTCTTACTATAACATTTATTTTATAAATAAGCGAATATATCTAAAAAGAAAATCGATTCAATAGTTTTGGAGATAACACGCAAAACTTTATTTCCGCACGTGCTATGTTTTGCACTACCGTATTGCTTAGAAACAACATTCAATTTATAATCGCAATTACGTAATTGTCGAGATACGATGTTTTGTCCAAATACACTGAAAGAAATAATTGGCTGCTGCAGCAATTTAAATGATAAAATATGCATAGCATTTTTGATTGGTAATGTCAATATATGATTTCGATAGGCTAACGCAACTGAAAATTGATTGCTGTAACCAATCAAAACTGGTATACCATATTTTACCATCTAAATTACTGCACTAGCCAATTTTTTCCTTCAGTGTATGATATGCTTCCGTACTTTCAATGTATTGCTGCGATTTAGATGCAGTTACATCCACTTGTCTACAAAGTTTCCGTAATTTTGTAAACCTTATCACTCAACCAGATTTAAAAAAAATTAACCAGATTCAAGCTTATCATTCAATCAGATTTAAAAAAAAATCAAAATACATATACATTTCGGAGTTACGAATAAAAAAAACAATTATTCAATTAATCTTCTGGTATTTAAATGTGGTTTCAAGTAACATGCGGATTTAAAGTGATTTAGGATTAGTGAACATTATTATTTTTTTTCTCTCACATCGTGTAGACTGTAGACTATAATTATTATAGAGAATATTATTATAGAGAATGATTGAGCTCGTGTTAACGCGCGGTAATGACGATGTATTTTGAATCAGTTATACTTTGGACAATTACAGTTCAGATGAAATTTTCCTGAGAAACGCAAGCGTCTAAATGATGAAATATCTACAAGCATCTTAATTCGTTAAATAATTTTTAAGAGTAATAATTGATGAGCGACTGCGATGATTCGAAGATCTATACAAACTCGACTTCCATTCAGATAAACGTTCTGATTATCTGATATCTCTTTGTTATATCTTGACGACGAACAGTTATCTATTATTCGAAATCACATTTAATCTTCAATAATTGCGTAACTGTCAATGACGTTTGATACGACGCGATATTGCGTATCACGTAGTGATTTCTTGTCTCGAAGGAAAGCTTTCGTTCTTTTCTTTCCTAGTCTCTCTTCCTCTATCTTCTCTTTTTTGTTTTGCTTTTGTTAATCGACTAGTTTTTCTTGCGACGACTCGTGCGCTTACCTTTGTGACTTTTACTCATGTTTGTACTGTGCTTCTCCACTACTGCGTCGTTGTTAGTCTGCCTGGATTTCGAGTCTGTTAAAAAAAATATGTCGATTCTTTGAAGTAAGTAGACTTTGAAATAAGTAGATTCATAATTTATCCTGGCGATACACATTGAGGTCCCAAAAACTCCAATGCAATTTGCTAAATCAAGATTTTTTCGTGTTTCTGAATGTTTCTTCTCCTTTAAATCTATATATCTCAAAGCTCTTTAATTCTATCGACTTTTACACATTATAGACTTGTTTCTTAATCAATTCTCTATCGATTGAAAAAAAATTAATTAAAATGTTCATTCTACGGAAATTACGGTAACAAATATGGATGGGGTTCCAGGGACCCGAGTGTGTATATTAAAGGTGTACAGAGAGGATTAATAAATTTATAATAAATTTGATAATACAGTTGTGAACCAACTTATACAAAGTGCGTAATTATAATGTTATACCTGAAATCATTGATGCTGAGAATCGTGCTTCGCCATTGATAAACTCTTTTGTCTTTAATATTTTTCTTGAGACACATTCTAAATAATTAATAATTTAAATATAATTACTTTATTTATTTAATATATTGCGATTATATGCGATATTCGTCGCCACGACGATAGTTTTTCTTCGATTTACTATAAAGCTCATTGATGCCATTACATATAAAAATAGCTTTTACTGAATAATATATCGAATATTACGCGCGAACGCAGAATTACGCGTATCACTTTAGTAGTGTTATATTTAATGATAATTGGATTACTTCAAATGGATTCAATTTTGTATAGGAATATCATAAAATAAAAGAAAAAATTTTATTTGATTTTTATTTATAGACATATCATATTTTACTTCTTCAACATGATGGAGAATACTTTTTAATATCACAAAAAGAATCTAAAATGTATTAAATGAAAATATTGAAATTGATAAATTCGATTTATGTCCAATTAAGTGGATAAAAATCGTGAGATTTAATTCTAATGGATTACTTCATCTAGAAATATCTTAAATAATTACCAACTTTTTAACGTTTAAACGCAAACAATACAATATAAAAAGGAGTACAGTTCCTTTCATGGAAGGATTAGCAATAATAAATAATTAGAAAGTCCAGTTGTATTAAAACGTGCACTAAAAACTATTGCGAAATGTTTCCAAAAATGTAATTACAATGTTTCTGTTGGTGCGCATTTTAGTTTAAAGTTCTAAGTATCAAATCGGTTGTGCAATTATCAAATCCATTTTATTTGTAGTTATTTAAATTTCTCCAAGTAATTTGTAGAAAACAGTTGATTAGATAAACACAACCAATGTACAAATATTTTTTCACATGAGCATTTCGAATGTGTAGTGCCGGAAAATAGTATTACTTTCTAAAATCGTATTTACAAAACGTATTAATATTTACAAAATCGTATTAACCTTCAATACAAACGATTTAAGTTTTGTTATACTTTACGATCGTTACTGTTGAGGAAACGAATAAAATAATTTAAATAATAATAATAATTAACCACACCATTTTTAAAAATGATAACTCTCTTTCTCTCTCTCTCTCTTAGTATATCGAAAATTAATATCACATATAATCACATATTAAATATAAAATAGATTTATCGCGAATAATATATATAACACACGTGTATCGTAAATATAAGGGTGGTTATCTGTGGTCAGACTATCGAGCCGAAACTCGATCCGAACCTCGACTGTTTTTTTGCCCGCGTAACAATGTTTACCGAAATGCTCGCGGTTTGAGGTTCGGCTCGAGTTGCAGCTCGATAATCTGGACGCACCCTAATAATATATGTATAAAACAAGCAGCCTCGTAGATTGTAGATGTTTGTTCCATATTTACGATTTGATCGTCAATAATAATCACCCACACATATTAATTATTAAGTAACAATCCATCGATGCAACAATTTAACGCACATACTCATTGTATGTGTTTAAATAAAGCAATAGCTCATTAAATGTTACTTGAAAGCAATGCAAGGAAAGCGAATTCACATGCGGTGAAGGCACAAGCGCATGTAGGAGTAACATAAGGTAGCGAAAAGCCAGCTCTGGAGCTAATCGAGAGATCGTAGCCACAGGAGATGCAGACGCGTAGAGAATCACTTACGTTTGGCGATCGACATCGATGGCTCGTTTAGCGTGTCACTATCCGAATCAGAGCTGACTGGTGAACAGAACGTCGGATCGCCTTCCTGACTGGATCTGTCGGACGTACAACACTCTAACGAATCGATACGCTGCAAAATCGCAAAGTGCTCTTCTACCTTATCGCGGCTCTCCTTAGCCGACGATCTCTAAATACGTTGAACAAGCTCGTTGAACATTATAAAGAATTCCATTCCTAAATGTCGTCAATGTTCTTTCGATTCCGTTTCGCTCATACCACGCGAAAAATTGCGTAGAGCGAATTTCGTACACACGAATATAAAATTTTGCTGTTTGCATTTCGTTTTGTTTGACCGAATAGAAAAATAGAAATACAGTACGGCAGAATTTATTAAAGAAATGCAAAGATATTGCGCGCCTACTTCGCTTGTGTATGCGCTTTCTCTCGTTTAGAACGTAATCTCGAGTAAACATGAGGCAGCCACGCATCGAGGGATTGACTTCTTTTATTCCTCATCCTTCGATTATAAAGATAATCCAAAAGAGCATTATTCGAAGGTGTTTACCTTTTCGCAAGCCGACTCGACGAGTTTTTGGTTAGAAGCCAACGTGAAAGCTCGCTCGGCTTTCAAAAACTGCTCCGTGATCCTCATATTTTTCATGAACTCTTTTTTGTCTTTAATGATGTCGCGAATCTCATCCTGGGACACGTCATCGTTGCTGTTTTCATCGTCATCATCGATACTGTCCATATCGCTCAACGCGTATTCATCCGGCTGAAAAGACAATAGTAAAAACGTAGCTAGATAAATCTTTTGTATCGTGCAGTAAAAGCACACACATATATGTGCAACATTAAAAATATAAATAAAACAAGCAGCGTATATCGTCGAAGTTGCGGGCTATTTGTTGAAGAAGAGTCAAGTCATCGAGTTTTTTTCGAATCCGTAAATTGACTGTGAACGTGAAATACCGTTTGGATTAGGAATTTGACAATATCGATATAGTTCAGAATGATAAAATGAACATTAAACAAAATTATAGAATTTAACTTACATCAAAATCTTCATCGTCTTCGCTATTTTCCAAAGCGAGTCGATTAATCTTCTCAGTCAGAGTTTCCTTTCTCTTTTCGTTTTCCTCCTTCTCTTGCTTCTCTTCCTCCGATTCGCTCATTGAATGTTTTGATGTTGTCGTAGAATCGACTGATTCTACTACTGACTTTTCTTCCGGCTCTTCTTCCGACTTTTCTTCCGGTTTTTCTTCCGGCTTTTCTTCCGACTTTTCTTCGGACGTCGTTACCTTAAAAGGATTTTTTGTTGTTTTATCGAATATTTTATTATATATTTTAATATAGCAAGAATAATTCTTAACACAATAAAGTAATCACGAACACATTTGATTTTACATTTACGGTAATAGCTGCTTTCCATTTACACACAAGTGAAACTGAGTCTGAAATAAGTATTTCATACTCAGACGTTTAATGACGTCATTACTTGCTTACTTTGGTAAAAAGTTATCACATGACAACACGGGTTCATAATTTTACTTTTAAGGTGAATTACGAGACTCACTAAAGCACACGGTCTCGATCTTGTGCAGATTATAGATAAAAACTCAGTTGTATCTCATTTGTCAGAGTGCAAAAAGAATGCTCATTCAACTGAGTTATGACATTACAAGTGAGAATTATGTAAATGGAAGGCAACTAATCTCAGAATCCGTCAAAAGATATCAATTTTTAGAATAAATAATTCTAAATTCTAAATTTCTTGGAAAGGAATCTAATTCCAAAAGGGTGAAAATATTGTCACTATTGAAAAAGAGTGAAAATATTTGCACTTTTGAATAGGAATGGAAAATTTTCACTCCTTTAGAGTGATATTTACTCCGAAGAAAAGAATTCTCACTTCTTTTTTGGAGTAAATCTCATCCAAACCATGAAATCTCATTTAGAAAAAAAAAGAGTAAAAATTTGTCACTCTTTTTCAATAGTGGCAGTATCTTATCTCTTCTGGAGTGAGATAATTTTACTCCAAGGAATTCAGAGAGACATTTATAAAAGATATGTCAGTAAAAAAAGAAACACTTGAATGAAATACTCAGAGAAAGAATGGGGTCATAGTATCTTCAAATAATAGTACAATTGGATACACATGATTTACGTTTACACAGGATAAGATACCGTTTTATTTACTGGATCGGGATCGAGGTTGCTACTAATATAAATTTTGGTAGGCGGTGGTGACGAAAAGGGTTTGGATGTATTCAGGCAGAATAAACTCGACAAAGTCAGACAAATGAACTTGATCAGGGTCTTCTTCATTGAACCTCGTTTATTGACGATCTCTTGTCCTACATCCACCACCAAGACTATTATCGTGTTAATTTTATTATCTTTGCAGTTGTGTTGCATTCGCTACATTTCACTGGCAAAAAATGCGCATCTTACCTCGAGCTCATATCTCTCTTTCTTGTCTTTCTTCATTGCATCATGTAGATACCTACGACGTGTTTGCACAAATTTTATCTGCCGAAAAAGTGTTTAATAAATAATAAGTTGAATAATAAAGAAAAAATAATTGAACGCAAATGAAATAAAACAGACGATGTTAAATAACTTTTTACGAAAATATTCATCTTATAACGGAAATTCAATGTGTTGTAAAGTTTGAACTTAAGTGTTTAATTTTAAAGTATTAAAATGTTTTACTCTTGTCTTAATTTTTTTAACACTTAAAAGATGTTTGAGTTATTAAACTTTTTTAATAAACAAAACACTGTGTGTTTGTATTTAAAACATTTTAAACGTTTAAAATTGAAATATCTTTTATTATTAAACGTTTGTTTTGCAAAGATGTTTTAAACATTTTAAATACTGCATTTTTTACAGTGTTTTTGTTGACTATTTCCTTTTGAAATTAACAGTTTTTATTAATCCTTACCGAACAAGGTCATGTCACTAGTGATCAAGCGATTCTTGTTCGTGCAAATCTCTTTGAGTTTTTCGATAATTATAAATTATACTACATTTTATTATTTTTCAAAAAGAAGTTTTAATATTTATTTTAAAAAGTTGAAAGTATGTTGGTGAATTTTAAAGATTTTTTGAACCGTTTTGAAACGGACGGATTCTAGTGATCCATGTTTAGACGGATGAAGCATCAAATTGTACCTTGTATTGTAAGGGTTAAGCAATATTAGTATTAAAACTGTAAAGATGGACATACCATTTCACTTGGCGTGATTTTAGGTGAATTGAACATGAAAGCACCTATATTAATTATTACTCTGATTAAACGTATTATTACTAAGCACGGCAAAAATAAGAGCCATGGTAATGGCCTCACGAGTTCTGTTGTTCCCGATTCTTTCTCATCTGAAATATCGATCCAATTCAGTCGTCGAGAAAAGTACATATTTTTCATCGTTTATCGTTAAAATGTTGAAAAAATATAGTTGATTCGTAAATCGCACCTTCGATATTCTGTTCAGGCAGACTCCATTCCATACACTTCTCTATGAACGACAGAAAATAATCCGTATATTTTAGTATTGTCTGACCTAATTTGTTTTGCAACATGATTGCAACAATCTCAATTCTATCCAAATACAATCCCCTTGTGGCGTCTCGTCGACTGTCTATAAACAACACGAGTAAACAATAATACTCGATCAATCGGAAAAACGTTTATCCGGATATATCTCTTAACAAATATAATTTTGAAATGCTTATTTTGATGAACTTGCCGTATCGGAAGTAAATTAATGCCTAGAAAGACTTCTTCCTTCTTTCTTTTTATTGGCTCTGCAATCTGACTAGTTAGTACTGGGCCACTGATGATCTTCGCAATCGAATAAATCGTAAAATCTCGGTATGCAACGCATCGGCCACCTTGAACCTTGAATCGGGCAGATGTAACAAAAGGATGAATCAGGATAATGCAATTAAAGTAGAAATGGCGATTTGAAGCGCTCCTTCAGACACTGGGCGCCTGTAACTACGTTCCCGGACCGCACAAACGCACGTCCAGCCGAATGAAGGGACTATATAGGTGCGTTCGGGGAGACGCTATTAGCGCTATTTGTATCATTCTATCCTTGTTTTACGTCTAATAAACAACGAAGATAGAATGACAGAGTAGCATTAATAGCGTCTCCCCGAATGCACCATATGAGTGTGTACCGGCAATGCCTAGAAAGACATTTGAAATCACAAACGGTTTGTTCACTTTAGGGCTCTTAGGTCCAATTCTAGAATTGGAAAGAGATAATGAATAAGTTGAACCTTGATTAAAAGTTAACCATGAATTTTGAAACTGGGCCTTATGGCGTGTGTACACGATGCTAAAAATCGGTCCGAGAAGAAAGAATTGACCAATTGCAATGGTCATGTGATCAAATTGTTCATGACAATTTGATCACATGACCATTGCGATTGGTCAATTCTTTCTTCTCGGACCGATTTCTAGCATCGTGTACACACGCCATTACGGACGAGCGACTTTGCCTTACGAAATTCGCGACACTTTTCTCCAGCCGTGTTCCAAATTTACTGCCAGCACTGAAAATGCTACAATTTACGTTACGTGTATTATAGATTCTCAGTGCTAGCAGTCTATTTTGGAACACAGCCTCCGTAAAGCCTTGTGTCCACGATGCTAGAAATCGGTCCAAGATCTCGGACAGAGAAAAAATTAACAAATCACATTTAAACAATTTGATCACATGACCATTGCGATTGGTCAATTCTTTCTTCATCCGAGTTCTCGGACCGATTTCTAGCATCGTGGACACAAGGCTTAACTCCGTATGAGCGGATCGGCGCTTTCGGCATTGTGGCGCTACAAAGTCGCTCGTCCGTAGGAATCCTTAATTATTAATTATTAATTCTAAGGCGAGAGTAAGATCACGACAGATCTCTTAAAAAAAAATATCAGAAATTACAAATTGTTGGAGAATATAACAAAAAAACAGGATAACATGTTATATATATATATATATATATATACGTTATGTGTACTATATATTTCGAGTAAAATTTTCCTTGGAGAGGAAGTTTTGGAACGTAGGCCTAGAAAAAGGTTTTTTTCTATTATAAATGAATTTTTCTTTTATAACGCAGAAAACATAAAAAAGTATATTTATTCAGAGATTGTGGATAACAGATTGATGTAATAACTTAATTTAAATATTAATTACAAGATTATAACAAAATCAATTTTTTATTTTCAAATATATTGCAAAGAAAATAAACTTAAAAATAATTAAGTTGAAATTTAAATTACTTTAATGTTTCCAACTTTAAGATATATCTTAATAATATAGTCAGATAGATATTTTTATTTATCTGCATGTATCGATTTGTTTACAGAAATGCGATAAAATTTTTTGCAAACTTATAGACGAAGATAATCTTTGCTAATTCACGATGGAATTTAATTTAGCTCAATTTTTACAAGATTGAGCACATCTACAATTTTTAAAATCCTGTCAGAAAAGTGCTGCGTACACGATACATATGATATATAGATAAAAAATTACTAAGTTTTATTACTAAGAAAATTTTTCTGCATACAAAATTTTGTAATTTATCAGATAATGACAATTTAATGTAGTTTTCCTCTCGCATGTCAAATAAATGTTAAATGGACTCATCGCGATATTAATAGATTATTATATAATAATTTGTCACGAAAAATGGTAAAAGCATTTAGGAAGTTCTGTGTGCGTTAAAACAAGCATGTGATATATTTAATTACGTAATTTCAATTTGTTTTGAATTCTGGTATTGAATCTTTATAATATAAAATTTATTGTGTGGATTGACTAATGGATATAAAATAATTAAATGGATTTATTAATGGATATATAATAATTTAATTGATTGACTGATAATTAGATTTTTAAATCAATTAATGTGATGTAACATAACTTCAATTTTAGAATACTTTAGATTAGCGAAGTGTCAATATTATTAATAGGCGTAATTAAAGTTTTTCGAAGCTATTCGCTCTAATTTTTAATGATGAGAGATTAGAGAGTAAAATTTAAAAATTAGAAACATCATTAGTAATGTGACATTTTGTACAGTGTTCATAAAATTTTCTTTGGTTGTACTCTCCTTAATTTAAAGTTTAAACAGAAGAGTATGATTGAATAATATCTTAAGCAATAGTAAGTTTACATTACATGCTGAGAGATAACCAAGAATTGTCTGTGTGCTGTCTAGTAAAAATCTAATTCTATCACTACCGTTTTACTAACCCGTTTGTACAAGTCATTTCGTTATCATGTTTGTCTCTTTCGACTTTTATCGTGTTTTCATTGGATTTGTGTAGCAGTCTTCTTGACCGTCAAACTTTTGTGTTTATATTGACAACACAATGTAACAGAAAAAGGTGATTTTTTTTCCATTTAGTATATAAGTGAGCGTGTCCACATATACGTGTGAATAATTGGAGAATATGAAGCCATGCTATTTCAACAGAGCTTTGAACAGAGTTATCCCGATTGCCATAAATCATGTATAACAGCATAAAATCGGTTATTATTCTTCGAAGTGTATCTTACAAATAGCATATTTTTAAAAGAAAAAATTATGTAAAAATTATTCGACAATTATTTATAAGCATCTTCTAAGGCATTTTCTTATTGCATTAAAGATTATAATATTTGATCATCAATTAATAACAGTGACGAATTTTCTTGCTAATGCAACAATTAAAAGAGAAACAAATAATAAAAATAAAAATTAATCGTATAGGTGCAAATCATTTATTTCTTCTCCGTTGATAAATTGACTGACTCGATGGAATTCGTTTTAAATTATTTAAAATCTAACATATCGTTTAATCTAGATAATTCGGTTGAATGTTTATGTTTGGGTCAAAAAGGATTTTGAAATAGCATCACACACTGGTCAATAAATCTCCAGTTGATTTTAATGCTATTTATCAAATCACGGAAAATCTTAATTAAATAATC
Source organism: Trachymyrmex cornetzi (assembly GCF_001594075.2). NCBI lineage: Eukaryota > Metazoa > Arthropoda > Insecta > Hymenoptera > Formicidae > Trachymyrmex > Trachymyrmex cornetzi. The sequence continues at coordinate 156,723 of NW_017297908.1, read as the reverse complement.
GATTTTTTCAGTTATATAAAAATTGGTACATATAATCTTTCTTAATACATTGCATAACAATCTGTTTGAAGCACAGAATAATAGAGAACTTTTCCACCAGTTATTGATAAATTTCTTCAGGGGATACAAAGCATGATTTTTGCAATCTGTCTGTCTATAAACTTTAACTCTAATTACCTCTCGTTGCAAATACAAAAACTGGATAGAGAACTATTGTTGCTACCGCTGCTAATTGTGATCTTTGTCGCAATCACGTGCTGCAATATCTTAGAAACGGTGTTCTGTGAGATTGTGTGGAAGCTGTACTTCTGATGTATACTCAAGCACGCGCGAACGAACTGACACTTTCGTGACTGCGAGATGTTGAGCGCGAACTGGGAAAGCAGAAGTTTCACGGACAGTAACGTAACAACAATTAAGAGCATGTAAGCGGCGCCTTACATATAAGAGCCCATAATGATTTTTGAAACCTAGATTCCAGATGAGAGCATCAAGCCTGCAACACGATGCATCTCCTCGCTAGATTGCACGCGAGCTAATTAATAAAAATGTACCACGAGACACACATTTCTAGCAAAACAGTACGAAGAAATGCATCTGCTGCAGCTAGAAAAAGAAAATGAGACTTCATCTTAAATCTACTGACAGAAGAGTATCATAAATTTTTTATCTGATCAATTCGGAAAAATTATTTATATAAGTTAAAATATATTCGTACTTATTATTAGCAATATTAAAAATTTTTTCAAGTATATACTGTTCGTGAATCTTTGAAGCACATCTTCATGAATTTTTTTTCCTTGGGTAATTACGAGATTTACAATCACATTGTTTATCGCTATTAACATATATACTTTATACCTCTAATATACATCTTGCAATAATATATGAAAAAAATTATGCCCCATTTATTACATCATGTCTACATCAAAATTAATTTTTTATAACGGATAATTTATCTGATAGACAGCTTTGTTTCTTATAAGGTTCTAATTCTACTAGATAATTACACGATTGCAATTTAGCATTATTCAAGGCTTTTCTCTCTTTCTTTCTCGTATGACCTTCTCTCGCGAATTTCAATTAAAAATTTATAATTACATAGGTTATTTTCACTGCGCATCAAATATATCGAAATATTCGAATACATTCGAAGATTCGAAAACAATCGAGTCGATTTTATTAAACGTTTATTATATCGGCATTAAAATTTTAAATTTTGAAGCATATATGCGCGCATACAGAGCGATGAACAGCTGGAGCGCAAGCTAAACTGTATTCTTCTTTGCTGGAACTTAGTAAAGACGTAGCACGTAATGCAAATTACATTCTAGACAATTATGTCACGATAATCGACGCTTCTCGCTTAAATTAATTCGATTATGACGCACAATCAATGTTGATCTCGATTGTCGAAACCAATATAATATTGAAAGCACACACACATGTTAAAAACACGTAAGCGTTCGCAAAACGTCTACATGCCGTAACCCTTTCGCTCGTTGTCCCTCTCATTCCTCCGCTCTCGGAACGTATGGATTTTACAAACTTTTTTTTACGAAAATGAGATATAGCAGCATCATAATTGACGGTGCCTGTACAATATAATTGTAAAAAAAAAAATAAACATTTCGCGTTTATTCGTGCGATTCTGAGTATTATTCCGAAATCTCAAATTCACCGCATTTTAAGGCCATTCTTATATCCCGAGAGACTGTCATGGAGATGCAAACATGATCGGTTCTTTTCTAAAATCGATTTGTACGGGATAAACATTAATAGATGAATCTTTCAATATCAGCTCTAACTTTAAGTTTTTCATATCTTTGTAAGTCAATAATCGCATAAGCGTACCATTTTGTTTCGCAATCTGCCTTCACGAAACGCACACTGTTTAATTTATTGAAATCAAAATATCTAGACTATATGCGCGTGGTGTTTATGTTCTTACAAATATGTTATGTAGTAGTTTCTATGTTGGTAAGACGCAGATAGAATATCAAAGCGGAATTAAATTTTTAATTATTAATATTATGTATATCCAAATTATTTTGCTGACGATGAAAATCTAGTGTTTCACATGAAACTATTGAATGCATCGGCCATATTGCACATAAAAAACGAGTGGAACAAATTGAGCAGTTTTTGTTTGAACTTCTCAATAGGTCTAATGTTTTAGATGACTATAGATTTCAAAAGGCAAAATTGTTGACGGGGGCTTCGTGATTCATTATCGATCAAACTTAATACAATTACAAACAAAACACTCACGCATTAAAAAAATGTGTAGTTAACGTAAGTCGCTACGTAACAGTACGGATGCAGATAACATTAATAGGCATCGGTATCCACATAAATTTTTGAGGCAATTCGAGAGCCATTGATCTTCGGAACTCTACCATTTTAACGCTATAAGGAATTGCAATAATTTGTGATAGATTACTAGTTGATTTTTTTTCTCTAATTTTCTCCATTTCTTTCCCTCTTTTAGCAACGGCCAATAAAGAACAAGTTATTCAAGTGCACTACTCAACTTAAATCTATTCTAATGTTGTGCGAATCTTAATGATTTCAGTGAACTTTATTAACAAAATGTATGCACAATCCGCGCAAAAACGGTTGAATTTGCTCATGTAAAATAGCTTATGTAATAATTATGCAAGGGGTAATGATACTGGCTCACAGGCATGGTAAACTGAAACGCACTTGGATAATTTGCTGTTGTTCATTTCGATTACATCCGTAAATAAAAAAGGTTAATATTCCTCCTCATCATCAGGCGCAAGTCCGTCACCTTCCAATTCCTCAGGTGGTGCAAAACCATCCTGAAAAAAGACGAATAGAAATTAAAGCATTTTATTCAAGGGAATTCTTAGAATTGCAGAATTATTATATAAATGTAAATTACCTCTGTTGCATAAAGGACTTCTAAAATTTTCTGTACAATAGGTGGAGGATCGCCGCCGTTGTCACAGTCTTGGCACATGACTTCTATGTCACGTAATTTTCCAAAATAGAAATCTCTCTCCTTTTCCAGACCTTCGACTGACATTTTCAGTTCAACCAACTAAAATATTTCAATATTAAGAATCTTTATTTTAGACCGCGCGCGCGGCGCATATGTGAGAACACAGTCAATACTAGAAATCAAATGCTTATAACGGTCGAAGCTGGATCTTTAATGGTTAAATAATTCAATGTGAATATATATATTCAATGTGAATATATATATATATATGTACTTCTATGTACATGCATATATACTATATTTATAATCATTCAAACTGCACACCGAATTGGTTTTCCGGACTTATAAACGCAATTAAACTACTATAATAATATCATGAATTAAATTAAATTAACAAGCAATTTTTAATAATTAATTTGATGCTCAATCAGGCATCATATTAGAAAGATGTGTATATGCTGAAAAACTATAAAATAAATTTATTGCGAAAAATA